>NW_017963654.1:126911-281759 GCF_001661405.1 Williopsis jadinii
GGCTGGAAGATCATACAACCCAGGCCAAAGAACAAGAACATGTAACCGGTACCCGAGTTCAAGTTCCCAAGCGAGATCCCAGTCTCTTCAGAGATGTTGGTCAGCACAGAGTAGATAGCAGCAGAGGGAATACCAACACCATAAGTGTAAACAACCATACAGAACACCGACATCCACTTACGGCGCGGAGTCCAGTTCAGCGGGTCATCCGGGTCGTCAGATGGCGTGGGAATCAGCACAATCTTCTTGTTCCCTGACGAGTGACGGGCAGCCATGCTGCCGTCGAGGTCCACAAGGTTCGTGTTGCCCGGTATAGATTCGTAGTTGATAGCGTGGTGTCCACCCATTTCGCCGCTTGTATTCAATAGTAAGTGTCTTGAAGGAAGTACAGCTGTTTGATACTGCCAACCCGCTCTTGTGACTTGGAAAAACAGGAGTGCCTGTGTGCTTTTATACGCACTTCCGCACTGATAGAGATGAATCCAATAGTAGATGTGTTCTTGATTTAGCGCAGGTCTGATACCGCTACATCCTACCTAAGATAAACAATCAAAGGCGGGAAAAACTCCCCCAGTTGTGCACCACGATAAGTACAAGCTGCATATAACATTTTCTGTTCGCTGTGCCAAATACCGGTGGTGGCCACTCAGGCTTTGGCCTTCGCTCGTGGGGGCAAGAGGCAGTATCACGATCACGATCACGATCACGATCACGATCACCAGCACCTGATCTGGTCGCCCAAGGTTAGTCCATCACTATATCGGATGGGCCTGGAGGAGCCTGGAGGTGGTGGTGCACAGAGATAAGTGCGACTGTTCACTTTGGAGATGTGATCTGTGTGCTCTGTACCACATGTACAATGACATGCATATGAGCAGGTGTGGCCGAGAATAGGCCCCAAATTGTTAGGTAGAGCCCCGTCGTTAGGATTCCGTCGCCTACACCATATCATTTCCCTTTTCGTCACCCGCTCTCCAGAGGAGGCACACAGGTCAAGAGTCGTGTCCAAGTGGACTGGAGATTGTTGGAGACAGGATCGTTGATAGGCAGAGCCTGGCAGGACGGAGTGTGTCGATAAAGAATGTGCGATCAGTTAGAGATCGGCATTGATTCTTATCTGGATGCCGCCAGGCTTGTTGAGAGTATAGCACCCCTTATCTTGAGTGACGATATAGGGATCATGAGTAGTAATGGCGCGTATGTCTGCAATGCGTTGGAACGGTGGGTTGGCTATCGAATGTAGTAGTACACACACGGTGTGCGGTTGAGATTGATGCCATGTAATACATTATCTACAGCTTGTTCAAGAATAGGGATTCCGAATGCCATAAAGCAAAAGCAAGTTATATGAAGACAGCGCATAGCAGTGATCTGTCCAGGAGAACATCAAGTCCTCTGGTGTCACTCTGCAAGCCATGGCTACTTGTCAATCCCCAACTGACGTTTAAAACGTCAATTACGGAATCAAGAGCGCGTGCGTGGGACATCTCTTCAACGTTTAGGAGCATGTTCACCACGAACTTCCTTTGGTTGTCATTGATCAAGCTCAAGCCAACTATGAACAGCGACCAAGTTAGAATTAGCGAAATCCGTGAACTTAGAGGGATTTGGAACAAACGAGGCATTATATAGTCAATGTCTCTTTGAACGTCTGGATCGTATTCGGACAGCGTAGGATCAACAACCTTACGAAGTACGATGCTCGAAGCTCTAATGACAATCTCAGCAACTTTAACAGATTCCTTGAGATTGGCGTATTTTCTCTCGTTGACACGGATCTCTGGGGGGATAATCGGGGTTGGATAGAATTTAGCAATGTCCAAGAGCTTCTTTGCACAGTCCATCGACCACTGTGAACGTGCAGTCCTGATCAAATAAGAAGCTTTGGCAGCAACCTCAAATGCGTCAGATGCAGCCCCAAGGACCGGGTTATTCATCCAAACCACATCGCAGCTGAATAAAGGTGTCTTCAGATACGCCTTCAAGATCTTGAAAACTTCGAATGGGTTCGGGTAGTTCTCAATATCGTGCGTGGTTAAAATGCTAACAGAGTAGTTGTAAAGGAAGCTCTCGATAAACATTCGTTCAAACTGTTTGCCGAAAAGAGCATTTCTTCTGCTGTTTTCATAGCCAATCAGCGTGTTCTTGATTTCCAATTTCAGGCTATTGGAGGAAACATCCTCGAAAAAGCCGTCGTTTGGTAACTTGGGTCCTTCGAGCCTTTCCACTTCAAGACTCTTCTGTCTTCTGCTGACCTTAGCCTTGATCAGTTTGTAAGAGTTCTTCAAGTTAGTTGCACCAACTTTGTTATCGCAATGCGATGTAACCTTAGCACCTAAACATAGCAGTTGGAAAGCAGCGCCTAGCCAAATTTCATCATGTTCGGCTATCGGTCTACTATCAACATATTCCATTATGCCAAGGATGGCAGCCTGGTACTTCTTGACACTCAGATCTATGAGATTGGGTGATGACCAGCTCAGAAAGGCACAACCACAGGCTTCTCCAACCTTTTCGATAACCCTGTTTCTTCTAAGAAGTGGCGTGAAAGTTGCGTTTGTTGTCAAGAGCGGATGTGTATATTGGGGTCCTACCGATGTGATAAACCCATTTACACATGCATCCATGAACAGTTGGTTCTCTGTTGGACGCAACATCTGTAATGGTAATATCCTTAACAGATCAACATCCATAGGCTCAATCATATTGGAGCTGTTAGTTCTTGTAGATACCACCATACATGTCTCGTTGTCCAGCGATTCGTACTCTTCCGGTGACAGCGGCTCCACCGCGGGTGACAAATGTGGAAAGTCGGATAGATTTGAGCATGGTGGAGATAGTTCAAGCTTCACTTCTTTACCAACGGGGTCGGCGTTGCTTGTAGCGATTTTCTTCCTCTTGTGAAGTACAGTAACAGGAGATGGTATTTGGTACGCTTTAGGAAGTCTCTCCTTGCCTTCGGGCCATACACACTCAACCCCCCTTGATAGACAGGAGGAGCATGACGGTTTACACTCATCACATTTTTTCTTCCTCTTGCGGCCTGGACAAGATGTCTATCGTTAGTACTCCACTGAGCGCAAGTTGATGTTAAAGCACACTCACAGCTGAGACACCCCATTCTGGACCGCTTGACCTTTGCTCTGGTCAGTTTGGCTTTTGATCGTGGGTTTTCAAACTTGATAACCATCTGGAACGGTAGTTTCCCTGGTATTGTAGTCATTATGCTAACCAGTCTGTTGTGTATTCTGGTTATACGTGTCTAATGCTCTGTAGCTCTTCACCAAAACGGTTATATCGACAGTTCAATCAGCGAGTATATGATGGGAAAAGGTTCTTGGGATATCAATTCATCGGGATTTTTCCCTCCTTCTAAAGATCACCGAGCACCACCTCAACCGTTCCGTCTTCTTCTACACACCACACGGTGCAATGGATCAACAGAAGATAGGCAACTTCTGAGGCTGGGGGTGGGGGGTTGTGCAGCGTTCCAGAATTTACGTCAGGCGTGCGAATATTTACGCACCACGAACTGTGAGGCTAGGGGATGGTTTATTATGGAGTTTATCGTTCGCCTGTTCTGGGCCCTGAGTTCATGCGCTAAAGAGCCAAAGAATGGGTCTATAATACGTGGGAATCTACCCCACACGTAGTTGGTGGTATATTTGGAGTACGCTGTACCGTCAAGGCTGGGCCTCCTTACCAATTGGCGTGTAATTATATCGGCAAAGCTGGTTCTGGTACTTTGCCGGTGTTTCATCATCAGTTTCACACGTTACGCATTGCACGCGCACACCGTTGCACGCTGACAATGAACCAATGTTGTAGTAAGTACATACGTAGTGGTGGTGGCACAGTTATTGGTAGAGTTTCATACTCAATGGACTTCGTTGGTACGAGTTGCTGGCAGAGAGCCCATTCCACAGAACTTTATCGGTGCTGATAAACCCCAGATTAACAAGAGTTTCGGACAAAACGCACAAACTGATAAGAGACTAGCTATGTAGATTCCTGACTTGCGGTGCAATATACCGTAAAACTATATGACGTTGGTGTTGTTGACTAGCTTCCGAAGCAGTTGACTTCTAACGAAGCCAATGAACCGCTCAAGCGACACGGTTTCTTTCCTGATAGGGAAACGGAACAACTGATTGTCCTTGCTGGTGCTCAGATCGATGCCACGGCTGTTCCTCAGATTGAGATGACTGTTACATAGCAATAGGGCCGGTTCGCAGTGTACTCTGCCACTACATGCAGTACCCAGCTGGAGATTGTAACTGGAAAACGTGGGACTATGCTAAATATAGTGCCATGTATCTTGGATCTTACGTCACATCTTGTTGTTGTTGTTGTTGTTTTATCTTACAGGCGAGGCTAAGGCCCCACAGGGTGCTTTTTCACAAGCGCATTTCCTAATGCGGAAGAAATTTACCCATGCGGAGAGAAGAACTATGTGATCTGTGTATCACAAATTTCAATCAAAGGCGTGCACTTGGTGGCGTATCGGTGAATGAATCCGATATTTGGACCTATCGAAGACCACCAACGAGCCACGCGGTTCGCCCAAACATGTTCATCAGCTATCAAAAAATGGATTCCAGCAGAAATTTTATCATCGTTCATAGCGAGCAGTGTAGCCGATTACCCATTTTGGTCAATGGAGTTGATAAAGCAACCACAAAGTAGGTAGCCGCTGAAAGCCAACGATAAATATAAATATCACCAATATTCGTAGATACATAATAAGCTTTAGTTATTGCTAGTCGCTACAACCATCTCCGAAATATCCTGAACTGCGAATCACGAAATGACAACTGCACAAGTCTTCTTCGATCATCGCACTGAAAAACTCACCAGTGAAGAAACCCACTACAAAGGTGACCCAGAGCGTTACGAGAAGGAATGGGTTCCGCTGATCAAGGCGTACAATAAGGCACGTGAGGATGCTATTCCAAAGGAATATCTAGCGCCTAAAGGGCTCTTGCCTGAAGGCGACCTTGACTATGCACCATTCGATGCCACCACGGTTCCTGCAAAGGTCCTTGACCCTAAGTCTCTGGCAATCACTGAACTCACCGCTGTTGAAATTGCAAAGAAGATCAAGGCCAAAGAACTCACGGCGGTTCAAACAATCACCGCATTCATCAAGAGGGCAACAATTGCTCATCAGTTGACCAATTGCGCCATGGAGGTTCTGTTTGAAGAAGGGCTGAAAAGAGCTCAGGAACTCGATTCATACTACGAGACAACAGGTGAATTGGTTGGTCCATTGCACGGTGTTCCGGTGTCTTTGAAAGAGCACTACAACTACGCAGGACGTGTTACAACCTGTAGTTTTGTTGCATGTTTGACCAATATTACACCGGAGTTCTCACTCACCAACCAAATCCTTTATGACCTTGGTGCAGTGTTCTACATCAGAACCACAGAGCCTCAATGCTTGATGCATTTGGACTCTGAGAACAACATCACGGGTCGTGCAAGAAATGCACACAAGCTTTCTATGTCTCCAGGTGGATCGTCCTCTGGTGAGGGTGCATTGATCGCAATGAAAGGTTCTCCGTTAGGTGTTGGTTCAGATATTGGTGGTTCAATTCGTTCCCCATGTGCATTCAACGGCATCTGGGGTATGAAACCTTCTAATAAGAGAGTTTCTATGAAAGATGTCATGATGGCACCAACTGACACGTGCAATGAGATGATTGTCTGCTCTTTAGGTCCAATGGCCAACTCGCCAGAGGATTTGGATCTTTTTATGAAGTCTTATCTCAGCAAGAAGCCATGGAATGAGGATGCTACTTGCATGCCAATTGAGTGGAGAACTGTTCCAACTCCAAAGCCTTCGGAGTTGACCATTGGTATTTGCTACGATGATGGTGTCGTGAAGCCACATCCACCTGTGCTTCGTGCCTTGAAGGAGGTTGAAAAGAAGTTGAGGGCAGTAGGTATCAACGTTGTCTCTTGGGAGCCACACAGAGTCTATGAAGCTGTTGAAGTGGCTTTTGCATCCTACACTGCAGATGGTAACTACACTGCAATCAACAGATTGGCTGCATCTGGTGAACCTGTTGTTCCTCTAACTGACCATTACTTACAGATGGGTAAAGGTGACAAGGGCCTTTCCACACTTGAACAACACTTTTATACCAACACCAGGGAAGCTTTGCGCCAGGAGTACCTTGATTTATTCAACAAGAGAGGCGTTAACTTCGTTCTTGCACCAACATACGTTGGTGTCGCACCTAAACCGTCCACCATCAAATACTGGGGTTATACTGCCTTGTGGAACATTTTGGACTACACCTGTGTCACTTTCCCATCTGGGATCAGTGCTTCAAAGGAACTGGACCCTGCAGAGGACATTGAACCAAGAAATGAGTATGAAGCCTATGAGTATGGCTTGTACAACGCAGAGGATGCGGATGGGCTGCCAGTTGGCTTGACGCTAGTTGGTAGACGTTATACTGAAGAGGAAACTTTGAAAGCTTCCACGGTTATTCGTGACGCTTTGAAAGCGTAATTGACTTAACACATTGTATAAGTCATGAAGTTTACAAATTGGTTGTTATACAAGAAGAATATACTAAACTATGTGTAGCTGTGCTGTAGTGTTTTCAGTGGAGTTTATGTCTCTTACTTAATCAGAGGTGGTGATAGCGCCCGGTTCATAAGCGCCACCCTTAACATTAATATGGCTGTCAACTTTTGAGAAGCACGAGAGCCATAGTTACTACACAGAATGAAATCAAGAAGGACATCATCCACTGGCGTGAACACAGCCAGTGTACCACCAAAGACCCAGCAAAACAGTGGGAAGTCCACGCGCCGTCGAAACATAGCGAAAGCTCAAAAGTCGAAGTCGACAGAGCCTTCTACGAGCATTTCAGCCTCTTCTAGCGAAGAAGGCAGCATAACAACAGCACTTGATCACAAATCGACAAAGCAAAAGGTTGGAGAAGACGATATTTCGACATTAACCGCTTTTCAGACTTCTCAGCTTTTGGAACTGGATCTATACGCCAGAGGACGGAGATCTGTTCCAACTACTCCCCGTAGCACTTTCTCAGAGCTCTTGAGCATGTGCTATGGTGAAGAAATGCACCATGATTCTGACACATCTCTACCATCATGCTGTTTCAAGAAAGACCATTCAGTTGAAATAGTCCAAGATTTGTCACAGAGTTTCCAAATGATACAGATTGTTGGCCTGGGCATGAAACTGAAACAACTAATCACACGAAGATTGGATTAGATCACAAGGAAGTTACTGAGCTATGTTTACTGTGCAGAATAGATGAAGGCTGGACTAACCAATTCCAACTATGGCCAACCTATGTATTAAGCTAGATTAATGCGTTGTTGTAGATGCGTCACAGCTTCTCTCCCACGTTTTGATGGAACAACTCCACGGGCTGCGCAGTTCCCAAAGTTGTTAGCCAGGCTTAGCAACCCATAGCTTCAGAGCAGCAGGGTGATGTGTACATAAAAGCCAACCACAGTGTTCGATGGAAGCGGTTGACTTGTCTCTCTATCCATCGAAAGAAGCATGCATCGTAGAAACTTCCCGATTAGGAATATTACGTACTAAACTTTATTTTCCTCTTTACCAAACCAGCTCGTAATAATAAACAACAAATTCTGAAAATTTATAACACGCCGTTATAGTATAGTGGTTAGTACAGGTCGTTGTGGCCGACCAGACCCAGGTTCGATTCCAGGTAACGGCACTTGTTTTTTTTTGCTTCGCCCGCGGTCGTGATCGTGCGTGTCGCGTAGCCACCACAACGTCACATAGACCGCATTACACACGCTCATGTGTGTTCAATTACCTTCCAAAGTCTCCAGTCTCGAACACAGCAGTGCACCAACAGCGCACCAACAGCGCTGTGATCATCCAAATATTGGCCCAATTGGCGTTATCGGCGAAGTAAAACACGCGTTGACGTGATTTAATTCCAGACACGCGACTCAAAGTTTACGCAGAAAACGGCGCTGCAGCTCCCGCTGTTTCTATTTTAACCTTGATTTGGCTTTTTGTGCTCTTGTCGGGGTTCCTCGAAAATCTCACATGTGTAATATCTTTTCTTGCAAAAGGAACTTCATTTGCAAACGAATACGCATCTCGTTTGGGAGTGAATTTTTTTCTCTCTTGTTAGGAAAATACACAGCTTCTTTGAAAAGAGCCGTGACATTGCTTTCTATTTCCAAGTATGACTGGCCAGCTGTTGGAGAAAGTGGATCTTGGACTCCAGTTGCTGTTCATTGCAGCGACTACGATGGTCTTATTGGCAAAGTTTAATACCGGGCTTTCTGGGTTCCTCAAATACGGCAAGACGCTCTCATCAGGCGTACAGGTACGACAGCAAAGCCACGATGGGCGATTTGTGGAGGAGGCTCCGTTTGGATTTATCGTTAGAATGACACTTGATCTCAAGGTACCCAAGTTCTGGTTCTTTCACTTCTACCTCTTGTCTTTGGTGCTATCGACTGTCGGCTTCATCATCACGCATACGAGGCTTCGGACCAAGGATACCACGCATCCCTTCACGCTACCTGACATCCAAAACGTTGGCACGATACCGCTCGAGATCTCACGTCTGGCGTTCTTTCTCATAATTGGGCATTCTTCCCGGAGATTCTTCGAGACGTTGCTCATCTTCAAGTATAACAGGACTTCCAAGATGAACATAACACACTACCTCGTGGGCATCTTCTTCTACACTGCAATAAACCTGCAACTTTTCCTCAACACCGACTTCAAGGTCACACAGAAGGCCAAACCGGACATTGTGCTGTTCCTATCACTCCTGCTGTTTCTGGTGGCATCGACAGATCAATTCCTCAACCATGCACACCTTTCCGGTATTAAAAAGTATCGAATTCCAAGATACGGCTTGTTCCAACGGATTGTATGTGCGCATTACTTGGATGAAATATTTATATACCTTGCTGTCTTTGGAGTTCTAAGGACAAGGACGTCATTTCTTGCCCTGGTATTTGTGATTGTTAACCTATCAATATCAGCAATTGAAACCAGAAACTACTACAAGTTGAGGGAAGAAGGGAAAGTACCCAAATGGTCCATCATTCCATTTTTTATATAGACCGCGTATATTTATACTACTGAGTGAACGATCTCTTTACTATATACATATTCTTTACTGTTCAAATCTCTTGAAGAGTACAGAGGTGTTGATTCCACCAAACCCGAAACTGTTTGACAGTGCGTAGTTGATCTCTTTTTCAACAGGCTTTGGTCCAACAAAGTTCAACTGGAAGGCACGGCCATCAGAGTCGACATCAGGATCCTCCAGGTTCAACGTTGGAGGACAGACCTGGTCATGTACTGCCAGTGTGGTGAATATCCCCTCCACAGCGCCGGCTGCTCCAAGGAGATGTCCTGTAGACCCCTTTGTAGAGGATATATGGAAATGGTTGTTGTCCTTCAGCATGACTTGTAATGCGCGTGCCTCGATAGAGTCACCCATAGCAGTTGATGTGGCATGTGCATTGACATAGTCAATGTCATTGGTTGTATGATCTCTCAGTGCAAGCTTCATGGCTCTAATAGCACCGCTTCCATGGGGATCTGGCGCAGTCATGTGATAACCATCACCGGAGAGACCGTATCCAACAACTTCAGCGTATATCTGCGCACCTCTTTGTTTGGCATGTTCCAATTCTTCCAAGACTAAAACACCACATCCTTCACTGAGCACAAAGCCGTCACGATTCTTGTCGAATGGTCTAGAGGCCTTTTCAGGCTCATCGTTCGACTTTGTAGAGAGTGACTTTGCCCTAGAGAAACCAGCAAGCGCCAGTGGAACGACACCTGTTTCCGTGGCTCCTGCAACCATCACTTGGGCGTAGTCATCCTTGATAAAGCGATACGCATCACCAATGGCATGATTACCTGTAGCACACGCTGTACTGACGGTATGGTTTGGACCTTTGAGTCCATATGTCATTGAAACAACACCAGAAGCCATGCTTGGCAATGCCTTTGGAACAAAGAGCGGTTGAACTTTTCTGTAGCCGCCTTCGTGGTAGATCATGGACTGTTCATAAACTTCTCCAAAAGCTCCAATGCCAGTCCCTATACAAACACCAGTGCTTGCCTGCTCGTCATCAGTCTTTGGTTCCCATTGAGCATCTAGGAGCGCCTCTTTCGCAGCGACAATTGCATATTGGGTAAGTAATGCATACCTTCTGGAGAGCGATGGTGGCAAATGGTCGTCTGGATTCCATTTTCCTTCTGATATGCTCCCCTTCGGCACAGCACCGACAACTTTTGAAGGGATGAGGTCGTATTCTGGGTTGTTCAGTGTCTTTGTTGAAACAATGCCGCTTTCACCAGCCAATAGCCTTGCCCAGTTTCTCTTGACCCCAACCCCAAGAGGCGAAACCATACCCAATCCTGTGATCACAACTCTTCTTGCCTGTGACATGGTGCAACTCGTCTATCTGCTATGGTAATACCGCCTATGGACTATGCTAGACGTGTGACTTGTGGACGAGGAGCAATTTCTTTTGGGACCTGGAGGCTGGGGCACGAATTCCCCAGCACCGGATTTGTCTGGCGATGGGCACCACCAGCTAAACCAACCTGTGTCAATGTTGTTCGCCGGAGCCGAGGCTACACCTGTGAGAACCACACCACCATACCGTTTGAACACCATAGGCGTTGAAATCTGGAACGGTTAGGGTGTTGATGTTGCTACATGGGCTGTTCACCTAAAGATTATGGATATAGTTATTGTTGTTGTCATGGCAACGAGGATTTCACCACTCCCGCGGGCAAAAAAAAGAAAACGAGAGTGCCCCACGTGGGGCTCGAACCCACAACCGTACGATTAAGAGTCGTAAGCGCTACCGATTGCGCCAGCGAGGCTACTTCGTTGAAAGCAGATTCTCACGGTTTTCCGAGTGAAGAGAACGCCAACTACGACGGGTTATGAGCACGCTCATGTATTCCGTCGTAGTTGGTTTGTTGTGTGAGCAGACGCGCGAACCACCTGAGCTGAGGAGGACTCACCAGCTGGAGGCCTCATCAGGTATAAAGAACCAATTCAACAGCCCCGGTGAAGTCGTAAAGGAAAATCCACAGTAGACGCTAAGTGCTCACTGATTGATGGCAAGTTACTCTGTAATATACGCATCACCGGGCCCGAAGCCAAACCATTTCCTTTGTATTTTTCCCACACTCTGAGTGCTTACTTTCTGACGCGCACTGGTGGAAGATGAGAGCTTAACCGGCAGCCATATAAAAGGCCCAACTACACGCAATCAATCGCTGTTTTCATTCCAGTAGCAAAGACCCAAAGGGCTTAAAGCGTTTTCTGCTCAAAGTAAAGCAACACGTACAATTCTTCAACCAATTTCAAGGCGAATTTGGTCGAGTGCTGCTAGTTAGAAGGAAAATAAAGTGTCTGCCTACGCTCACAAGGTGAAAAATTATTGGCGGCGTGCTGTGAAAAATTTAACGGCCAAAGCTGAAAAAAATTGTCAAAGCGACAAAACCATAGACGAAACCTTTCTTTAGACAAAGTCGTGTCACGCTAATCTCCAAGGTTTTTACTTCCAGGTTTGTCTGTGTTGATTAGTCTTAGAATGACTGAAGCAAAGACCATTGTTCTCGAGAACGTGAGTATCCCGCTGTTTTTTATCGTTTTGTCCCTGCCTGTGTGGGAGCCACTTGACACATCACCTCACAGGCAGCGGCTCTGATCAGGTTGTCAGAGAAATGGCTCTATACACACCAATCATATCAGCACAGCGGTACTAACAGGCTTGTTTCTCGATTAGACTGCGAGAAGAGATACCCTTATCGGTATTGAAAAGAAATACCAGGCTCTCTGGGCTGAAGAGAAGCTCTTTGAGCAAAACGCTCCTACTTTGGAGGAGGAGAACGTCGAAATCTCCATCGATGAGCTCCACAAGAAGTATCCAAAGTTCATGTCCTCCATGGCTTATCCTTATATGAACGGTGTCCTCCACGCTGGTCACTGTTTCACTTTGTCCAAGGTGGAGTTCAGCATTGGTTTTGAACGTATGAGAGGTAAGAGAGCATTGTTCCCATTGGGTTTCCACTGTACTGGTATGCCAATCAAGGCGTGTGCCGATAAGTTGGTCCGTGAAGCTGAAATGTTTGGTAAAGATTACAGCAATGTTCCAGCTGAGGAGGAGGAACCAGAGGCTGAGAAGCCAAAAGAACAAACGCCACAAGCCAAATCTGAAGATGGTAAGTTCAAAGGTAAGAAGACCAAGGCTGCTGCAAAGCAAGGTCGTGGTAAGTACCAATTCGAGATTATGCTTCAACTCGGTATCCCAAGAGAAGAGCTGTACAAGTTTGCCGACCCATACTACTGGCTCGAGTACTTCCCACCTCTCTGTCAAAGTGACTGTGAGAAGTTCGGTGCCAGAATCGACTGGCGTCGTTCCATGATCACCACTGATATGAACCCATTCTACGATCAATTTGTTAGATGGCAAGTTCAAAGATTGAAAGATATCGGTAAGATCAAATTTGGTGAGAGATACACCATCTACTCTGAAAAGGACGGTCAACCATGTATGGATCACGATAGACAA
Source organism: Williopsis jadinii (assembly GCF_001661405.1). Classification (NCBI taxonomy): domain Eukaryota; kingdom Fungi; phylum Ascomycota; class Saccharomycetes; order Phaffomycetales; family Wickerhamomycetaceae; genus Williopsis; species Williopsis jadinii. The sequence continues at coordinate 139,503 of NW_017963654.1, forward strand.
TCCGGTGAAGGTGTCACTCCACAGGAATACGTTGGTATCAAAATTCAAATTACAGAGTTCTCTGATCCAACCGTTGCTGAATCTCTCGACAGCTCTAAACCTGTTTACTTAGTGGCTGCTACTTTACGTCCTGAGACCATGTACGGTCAAACTTGTTGTTTTGTTTCTCCAAAGATTGATTACGGTATCTTTGACAATGGTAAGGAATACTTCATTACCACTGAGCGTGCTTACAAGAACATGTCGTACCAAAAGATCACTCCACAACGTGGTGATTACAAGCCAACCGTTGTTGTCAGTGGTAAGCGTTTGATTGGTTCTAAAATCAAGGCCCCATTGGCACAATTCGACGAGTTGAGAGTCTTGCCTATGGAGACTGTTCTCGCTACAAAGGGTACTGGTGTGGTTACATGTGTTCCATCCGATTCCCCAGATGATTACATCACCACCAAGGATTTGCAGAACAAGCCAGAGTACTATGGTATCGACAAGGATTGGGTTAGAGATCCAGTGCCACTCATTAAGACTGAGAAATATGGTAACATGTGTGCTGAGTACTTGTGTAAGGAGCTCAAGATTCAATCTCCAAAGGATTCCATTCAATTGGCTAAAGCTAAGGAGGCCGCCTACAAGGAAGGTTTCTACAGTGGTATTATGGATGTCGGTCCATACAAGGGCGAGAAGGTTGAAGTTGCAAAGCCAAAGGTTAAGGCTGATTTGATTGCTACCGGTGAGGCCTTTGTCTACTCTGAACCAGAGTCTCAAGTGGTTTCTCGTTCTGGTGATATCTGTATCGTTTCTCTCGAAGACCAGTGGTATGTTGATTACGGTGAGAAGGACTGGAAGTCTCAAGCTGTTGAAGCTTTGGAATCCATGAACACTTTCACTACAGAGACAAGAAATGGTTTCGAAGGTGTTTTAGACTGGTTGAAGAACTGGGCCGTTTGTCGTACTTACGGTTTGGGTACCAGATTGCCATGGGACGAAAAGTACTTGGTCGAGTCTCTTTCAGATTCTACCATCTACCAAGCTTATTATACAATCTCCCATTTGTTGCACACCGACTACTATGGTAAAGACTTGGGCAAATTCGGTATCACCCCAGAGCAAATGACAGCTGACGTCTTTGATTACATCTTTTTACGTAAGGAAGACATCAAGACAGAGATCCCATTGTCTGCCTTGCAAACTTTGAGAAGAGAATTCGAGTACTTCTACCCATTGGATGTTTCTATCTCTGGTAAGGATTTGATTCCAAACCATTTGACTTTCTTCATCTACACTCACACTGCTATCTTCCCAAAGAGATTCTGGCCAGCAGGTATCCGTGCTAACGGTCACTTGTTGTTGAACAACAACAAGATGTCAAAGTCCACCGGTAATTTCATGACTTTAGAGCAAGTTGTGGAGAAGTTCGGTGCTGATGCTTCTCGTATTGCATTGGCCGATGCCGGTGATACTCTCGAAGACGCTAACTTTGAGGAGGCCAATGCCAATGCAGCTATTTTGCGTTTAACCACTTTGAAGGAGTGGGCTGAAGATGCCGTGAAGAACATCGACTCTTTCAGAGATGGAGAGTTCAACTTCTTCGATATTGCCTTCGAGAATGAGTTGAACGACTTGATCGAACAAACTTACACCAACTACGAATTGACTAACTACAAGACTGCCTTGAAGACAGGTTTGTTCGACTACCAAACAGCTCGTGATTACTACCGTGAAGCATCTGCAACTATGCACCGTGATTTGGTTTTGCGTTACATTGAAACACAAGTCTTGTTGTTGACTCCAGTTGCTCCTCACTTTGCTGATTATGTTTGGAGAGAGGTCTTGGGTAAGAAGACCACTATTCAAAGTGCATCTTTCCCAAGAGCCTCAAAACCAGTTGACTACTCCATCCTTGAATCCTTGGAGTACATCCGTGGTTTGTCTCGTTCCATCCGTGAGACTGAGGGTACCTTGATGAAGAAGAAGAAGGGCAAGGGTGCTGATGTTGACCAGTCCAAGCCTGTGAAGTTAACAATCTTCATCTCCGAAAACTTCCCAGAATGGCAAAACGATTATATCGAGATTGTGCGTGAACTCTTTGAGAAGCAATCTCTTAATGACAACGCTGTGATAAAGGAGAAGGTTGGTAAGGACATGAAGCGTGCTATGCCATTCATCTCCAACTTGAAGCAACGTTTAGTTAAGGAATCTCCAGATGTTGTTTTCAACAGAGAATTGAACTTTGACGAAGTTGCAACAGTTAAGACCGCCATCGAGACTATCAAGCGTGCTGCTTCTGCATTCAAGGTGCACGACGTGCAAGTCATTTCGTTCAAGAACGGTACTAGAGTCGGTACTGATATCTTCACTGGTGAAGAGGTTCCTATCACTATCACTGGTAAGATCATTGACAGTGCAGTTCCTGGCCAGCCAGGCTTGGTGATGGAGAACATCTAGACACCTCAGATCCTTTGGTACATAGAGTATGCTTTCTGGTGTAATGAAAGTTTTATTAAAGCAAGCCAGTACAGTGTAGGAGAGTACCACTAGTTATTTAACAGCTATGTATACAGCCATGGTCATATTTGAAGCAAGTAATCTGTCCATTACCCAACTAATTATAATCAGAATCTGTTTGGCGGGCTACATACAGTTTATCCTTTGTACTTGCGACTTGTTGGTGGTGATGACCTGTCTATCGGCAACGGCTTTGAGCAGATACGCTGTTGCAGACCTTATTTCTGCAGTAGTTCACGCATTCCTTGCAGAGTGGTGGTGTTTCTAAGGCCTTTCCACCCTCTTGTGACTCGAGTATTTGTACAGTTGGAACAGTAAAAAGCTGATGACCAGCACTATGGAATTGTAGCAACAGCTTTCAAACAAATACGAATGCCTATTCATGAGCAGTTCACCATGGCAAGTCCAGTATGATTTAAGGCCAAAAAAAAGAAATGCGAAATGCCCCACGTGGGGCTCGAACCCACAACCGTACGATTAAGAGTCGTAAGCGCTACCGATTGCGCCAGCGAGGCGATTTCGAAAACCGAAAAACCCAGTGATTACCACACAGAAACCGAATTGAGGTACAGGAAAGACGATATGAAAAACTGTAGGGGAGCATCACAAGGCATCCACTTCACGCAAAGGAACCCTTGGATAAGCCCGCTTAGGCAATGGTTAACAGTTGTGAAGGTGCCAATTGTATGGTCAACAGTCATCAAGGTGCCAATTGACATAGATAGGACCATCATCGTCTTACACAGATCATATCCCTTTCACAGCGTAACAAGCAGTCAACCGAATGCCGGTGGTATAAACCGTTAACACCTGTAACCGGCTGTGTGACGTAAACCGGAACCATAATAAGTGCGTTACTGTGGATGAAGAGGTGCAAAAAAAATAACGCACAATGCGAAAACGATACACAAAAATTACAGGCACGTTTTTGTTATGAGAAGGCTTTAACAAAGAGCTCTTCAGTCTAGCGATCACAACAGCGAATCGGAGACACACGACACGGTTCCATTGGTCACTTGAATCCGTATTTTGACCTTCTCTGTTTCACTTTGCAGATAGTTTTGAGACGGGGTTGAGTAGCTGGGATGAAGTTTGCGGAGTGAGTGTGGGATGATGGCTCAGCGCTAAAGGGAAAGGACATCTATACTAACGTATCTTATAGAAACCTCTCTGAGAACATGGTATGTACCGTTCCATAGAAGCAGGAGCGACTGTTCGATCACTAACCATCCATCAAAAAAGGTTCCAGAATGGAGGGATAAGTATCTGGATTACAAGGTAAGAATGTTTACATTCCAAAACACATTAGCCGCCGATGTATATGTTTACTAACTATCGAGATCTAACAGGGCGGTAAGAAGCTTATCAAGAAGATTGCTCAGTCACCTTCGTTTTTAGCGAAGAGTCTTCTCTCAACGCCTGGGACGTCCTCTGCTGCTGCTGAGAGACTGAGGGCCTTCACGCTAACACAGAACAACAGATCAACAACGCCAGGTTCATTCGAGTTGCCGCCGGCCGCTGTTGATCCTACGGAATCACTGAACAATGATGATGCAAGCAACGATAGAACTCCACTACTCAGAGCCACAAGCAACCTTGAGCATACGTTGTCATCGACCGGGTCCTTAACAGGTGAGATTCACCAGAGAAAGTCCGCCTCTAATAGGGCCAGTGTACCGGCAACATACAGCGGTGGCTCTGCTGAACTGGTCGAAGGGATATCAATGGATACCATGAATGACACGAGTATTAGTGAATTCACGGAATGGCTTGATAAACAGCTGGCCAAGATTGAAGGATTCTACAAAGAAAGAGAGGATAACATGGTGCAAAGGTTTCTCCTGTTACAGGATCAGATGTTCCACTTAAGAGAAGATAGAATGAAGATGAAGTCCCAAGGAATGCCAAATAAAGACGAATTGATCAAACTTGGTCTCGCTAAGACTACGAAGGAATTGACTAAGTTGAACAAATACGATTTACCAAGTCTTCCCAAGAATCCATTCAAGAAGTACAATGAAGAGGCTGAAATAACCCAACACAAGAGCAGAGACTACGAGCGTCGCAAACATGCTGTACCATACTACGTTGCAAGAAGACAGTTGAAGGCTGCCGTACAGGAACGTTATAGGGAACTAGAACTGCTTAAGTCGTACAGAATGCTAAACCGTACTGGGTTCCGTAAACTTCTCAAGAAATTTGACAAGAGATTGAAGACAAACTTATCAGCTACTTACATGGCTAAGGTCAATGCAAGTCATTTTGCGTCAAGTGATGTCCTTGAGAATATGACTCCAAAAATTGAAGACATGTACAGTATGAATTTCGAAAACGGTAATAGAAAGGTTGCCGTAGAGAAACTTCGTTCCAATCTTCGAGAGGATCATTTCTACTTTACAGTTTTCCTCACAGGATTACTATACGGTATAGCTTTACCATTAAGCATTTATGCACTCTCCTTGGGACTTGAAAAGACAATCTCGAAGGAAATACCAGCGGGAAGGTACATTCTCCAGATATGGGGTGGATTCTTCATGTTGTTACTAATGGCCTCTTTATTTGGTGTTAATTGTATCGTTTGGCACATGTACAAAATTAACTACACTTTCATCTTTGAATTCAACCCAAAAACTGCTTTGAACTACAGAGAGTTCTCTCTATTACCCTCATTATTGTTCTTCTTTTTGAGTATATTTTCGTGGTTCAGCTTTAATGATTTCTGGCCAGAAGTTATACCAGCAAGGTTCTGGCCATGGTTTTTTGTTGGGGTTGCCCTTGTGATTATGTTTCTTCCCTACAACATACTTTTCTTGGAGTCTAGAAAATGGCTACTTATCACTATGTGGAGGCTAATGCTTTCTGGTTTCTACCCTGTTGAGTTTCGAGACTTTTCATTGGGTGACATCTTTTGCAGTTTGACTTATACGATGGGAAACATCTCGTTCTTCTTCTGTATGTATGCCACAAACTGGAAGGGTGCTGTTGAGGGTAATCCTGGATGTGGATCATCAAAATCTCATCTTATGGGATTTTTCTCCACTTTACCACCTATTTGGAGATTTCTACAATGTTATAGACGTTACTCAGACTCTGGAGATTGGTTTCCACATCTTGCAAATATGGGGAAATATTCCATCACTATTGTTTACTACGCAACTCTTAGTATCTATAGAATTCATCTGATACCTAGAGACAGAGCCGTGTTTATATTTTTTGCTTTTGTCAACTCGGTATTCAGTGGCTTATGGGATCTCTTCATGGATTGGTCTTTGATTCAGAACAAAAGCTTGTTGAGGGATGATTTAATATACCCAAAGTGGTATTATTACTTTGCAATGGTTTCCGATATCACTCTAAGATTCCAATGGGTTTTCTACGCTCTGTTCAATCGCCAAGTTCAACAATCAGCTGTTACCAGTTTCTGTATTGGAGTGGCAGAAATTATCAGAAGATGTATATGGCTGTCGATTAGAATGGAGAATGAACATGTCACTAATACACATCTCTACAAAGCAGCCAGAGAAATCCCACTTCCATATGACACAGTTCTTCGCCCAATAAGGGCGACACCAAGGGTATCAGAAGAGAGTGCAGTTACAACCGGATACTCCGTTGCAGAAGGGCCGGCTGACGAGGAACAACAAATTCCAACAACACCTTCTTCAAGAAAGAGCCGTCCAGGAATCTCAGCTGGCGTGCTTAAGAATGTTTCTATGGCTATTGTTAATGCTCATGCTAAGGACTTTCAGCGTAGAAAGTCCAATGTTGACGAAATAGCTGAAAACAGTTCCGAAGAAGATAATAGTGACGATGAGGGCTAAGCATAATACGTCTTCGATTTACATTGACATTATCCACATATTTATAAAATTTCGGACTAGTATCCCTGAACCTTTGCATAATTCGGTGGATAAAGCCTCTTATAGACAAGTTTTGAGATCCATATTGGTAGTACCGATGCAGCTAAAATCACTGTTAACTGCCAGTAGAAAGTACCAGATGCCATAAAACTTAGGTCAAAGTAGTCACCCAATACAGGAACCGATCCAACAAAAATTGCAAACGTAGCAACTTCTGAAAAGATCATGATATTGGTCCAAGTGTGGATTTCTATACCAACCATTGCTAGCTCGTTCAAAACCATCGCAGTGAAACATAATGACACCAATTTTGTAAAGTCATCAGCACTGATACTGGTAAATACTTGTGAGAAAATTTGAATGACACTTCCTTGGTATAAAGAAACAGCAACCCAGACAAAAAACGTCGCATAACTCAATGACTTCCCACTGGTTAGCTCATGGTAAAGCTCTGGGAAGACAAAACAGACCTCTTTCTCAACATCGCAGTCAAACACAAGTGCAAAGACAGGCATCATAGTATAGCATGTAGCATAACCAACCATTAAAAACCCAGTGATCAAGGCAATTGGTTCATAGCTAGAGGTTATGGAGAAGATTGCCTGTGCAACCGAGATTAATAAACCTCTGTGAATAACAAATTGTCCCAATTTTGCAGATCTTTTGTAACTGTTTCTTCCATGCCAAAGTAACAATGTTGTAAGGTGACAGAACTGTGTGATGGAAAAATCAGCAGCCAAAGAGGCCTGCTTACCTTCTTTACCAACGATTCCCACACCTACATCAGCAGATTGGATCATACTGACATCATTACCACCGTCTCCGATGCAGCATACTCTTTTCTTTGTAATTTCTTTGATGAAAACAGCAACATCAGCCTTTTGCTGAGGGGTACAACGACAGGCAATGACACAAGGGAGATGAACAACAATATCAAAAAACTCCTGTCTATAATGTTTCATATACAATCCAAGCGACTCTCCATCAATTAGAAGACATGAGTTCTTATTGATACGGAGATATTCTAATGCATCCATCGCATGCTCAGATCTTGACATACGTGTTATGGTATGCACATATTGACCCCTAGTTATCAATCTTGCACTTACAGAAACACAACGAGCCGTTTCAACCTTGTCACCCGTTAACATCCAAATCTTAATACCTGCATTTCTCAAGATCTCAATGGACGATTTGACATCCTTTTGTAATTTATCTTCGACACCAGTCAGACCAAGAAGTTCCAAGTCACTTTCCAAATATTGCCCAATAACTCTTTGCATTTCTGCGTCTCTATTAGTCATGGATGCTGATGCTTCATCATATTTCTCTTTAAAAGTGTGGTAAAGTTTCTCTGTTAAGGCCTTTCTACCAACCACTAACGTTCTCAGACCCTCCCTTGCCATGTTACTGGTTTCTTCATCCAACCAATCGTTGCTTTGGACAATTTTACTCATGACTGTATCAGCCCCCTTTTCAAGAAACCAATATTCATTCTTCTTTTTGTCGCGTACAATAACACCCATTCTTTTCGTATCAGAGTTGAAAGGGAAGAGCTGGAGAATATCGAACTGTAGGTTTTCGCCAGTGCTTGCACGTACAAGGGTCATGCTATGACGGTCACGTCTGAACAGAGAAAGACCAACATGTTCTGTGAACTTCACAATCGCAATTTCATCCGGTGATGCTGCCTGATATGTGACTTCATCTCCATCCAAAGTAGGCGTGACGTTGTGACAGATCGCCAAAGTTGTTACGAGATCACGTACTCTGTTACCCATATCCCTTCTGTTGGTTACCGGTTTAGAAGGTGTAGAAGCCACATAGTCTGAGACAATGTCCATGGTATCACCAGCGTAGGAAACTGTACCCAAATGTAACTTCTTCAACTCCATATCATTTTGCGTTAATGTACCAGTTTTATCAGAAAGCAAATACTCAATTCTCCCCAAATCCTCAGGAATAGTACTGGTTCTAACGATAGTCTCTTCGATAGAATCATCATGCTCTATCTGATACGCATAAACAGATTTCGCAAGGTCCAAGTTAACTCTCAATGAGACAGGAATGATGGTAGAGAACAAGATCAAGAATCTCATAACGTCTAAGTACCAAGCATCACCGAATCCATTGATAGCGACAAGTCCAAAGGATAAAAGGAAAACACACGAACAAAGAATTTTGGAGAGTCTATTGATCTCCAACTCCAAGAGACCAGTCTTGACACCAGATTTTGTTGTATTCATTGCTTGACGTGTATCAGTTCCCGTATATATAACACACCCGATGGCTGTTCCAGATGCGAGAACTGTGTTTGCCCACATGGTATTGTCAATGGTCAAGCCAGCTTGTTGGTCATCACAATTTAGTTTTCCAACAAAGCTATGGATAGATTTATCTGGGGCACCAGCAGTAATCATGACATGATCCAACTCTTCGAGTGCCAAGTTCTGTGTTAACGGACATGCAATTCTCAGCTTCCAATCAGTCTCACCGTCCAATTGATCCGTCTTGATAAAGCTCTCCCCGGTAGATTCGCTAGATTGTAGGAGAATCATATCAGCGGGTATTCTAGTGTCCTTATGGACTTTGACCAAATCACCAACTTCCAAGTTCTTCGAAGGAACCAACTTAGGTCTACCGATAACCTCATAAAGCTCGCTATTGGCCTCCATATCCCTTCTTCTTCTGTGGATGTCGTCCATGGCCTCTTTACTCATAGTCACCACAAGGACAAACGCCAAAGGCACCACGTATGTCGAGAGATAGCCGATTCTCAGGGCAGGAATTGCCTGTGATAATGCCACAAGGAGGAAGTAGAGGTTGAAGAAGAACTTGAACTGCTCGTACAGAATCAGCGGGATAAACGTCACTGGGTTGTATTTCGCATTGGAAATGGCATTCGAGGGATATTTTGACCCACCCACACCAGGGTACACGGTACGATCAACGTGCTGTTCAGTCAGCAGCACACTCGAAGGGCTCTTAGAGGCCTTGTAGATCCTTAGAGCGTTCAGAGCCTTCGTCAAGAAGCTGCCGCCCTGTGAGAAGGAGCGTTGCGGTGTATTTGCCCCGGACACAATCAGTGGGGCATTATCACCAAGCGCTTCGTCAAACGAGTCCTTCCTCTGAATATTCGAGTTCATATTCTGTAGCGGTATGCTGTTGGAGCCTGGGAGGTTGATATCCGATGACCTTGAAACGTTTGATCGGCTATCAGTGAAAGGGTTCGATTCCAAGTTGGCCAACGCAGCGTCAAGCGAATCGTCAAACTGTTGATCAAAGGAAGAGACGCTGCTGTTCCGTGTATTATGATCACTTGTGTGCAGCGGCATTTAACACCTGAAGGAGAAGGGTGAAATCAACGTATGGCGTAGAATTCTGGCCTCTCCCTTTGAGATTTGAGTGCGCTGTGGGTTGTTGTTGTTGTGAGCCTGTTTTATCGTTTTCTCCGGTTGTTTGTTTACCCTTTCTGGTGTTTTTCTAACTCCAACACAGCGTTACAGCCCCGATTACAACAACGCCTTTCTACAAAGACAATTGTCTCCACTATCGAATGATATCGTCTACATCAGTTCCACGACGGAGGTGGTTGTGATTGAAAACTTTTTGATCTTTTGTGCTTAAATTAAAATACAGGATTGTGTTCTAACTTATTTCTTAGACTTCTTAGCAGCCTTCTTCTCAGCAGCCTTCTCCTTCTCGGCTTGCTCCTTCAAGACTCTCTTAACGATCTTTTGTTCCTCAATCAAGAAAGCTCTGACGATTCTCTCCTTGACACAGTTGGCACATCTGGAACCACCGTAGGCACGGGAGACGGTCTTGTGGGTCTTAGAGACTTGAGCGTACTCTCTTGGTCTCAAGGAGGAGATACCTGGCAAAGCGACACCACAGTCACCACATTTTGGTCTGGTGCCGGTCTTCTTGACGTGTTGAGCACGCAAGACACCACCTGGGGTCTTAACAACTTTGATCTTGTTGGAACGAGAGTTGTCTATAAAAGGGAGGAGTTAGTATGAACTATTCGACAAAATAGTCTTCACCATTCGATGAGTAGAGAGTGGGAAACATGGATATGATGTGTGACAGAGACACTATGCGCCTTGGAAGCGTTGTATTGGTCTCTCTACGTTGCTCTTCTTCACCCTCATCTTCTGTTCTTCCTCAAAGTGTCCTCTGCAAAAGTGCTAAAACCATTTGGCTCAACGAGTCAATGTGATAACAAACATTCAATTGTTTGAACTGTGAAGGCTAACGAATCTTTCCGTGGTGAGCTGTGCTTCTCTCTTCTGGGCCCCAACGCTCTTTGGTGAAATAAAATTTGATAGAAAGTCTAACGGTATGCTCTTCACACACATTTATGCCATCTCTCTTCTCCTGGTGATTGTGTATCAAGGTTCGTACGTACATGGGTTTCTTCTTCTGTAAGTAACTCTTTGAGCCATCTTTGCTTTCGTTGTCTCTCCTCTAACAGTTCAACACTCTGTATATTTACTAGCAGTGTTTAATTTTCATCAACAGAGTGGTGATGCGAAAGCTTTTTTTCAGTGGTGTGCGGGTGCACGGACCGCCGCATTTGGGATGAAGTGACAGCCCTAGTGAAAGTCACGTGGAAATAATGATCGATTTTCAACGAGAGCCCTAATGGGAAATTATGTGTGGCCATGTACGACGAACAATGCAACACACCGCACTAATACTAATGAGATAACAATTAACAGTTACAGGTCTACATTTCAGGACTGTTTTTGAATAATCTGGCGCTATTCGTGTGCTGTATAGATGAACTTATATACACAACTTGTTTAGTTTTCAACAGCAATAGCCTCGATTTCAACATCGACACCCAATGGCAAGGCCTTAACAGCGACACAAGATCTAGCTGGCTCGTGGGTGTTGAAGTGTTTAGCGTAGACAACGTTGAAAGCAGCAAAGTCATTCATGTCAGCGAGGAAGACATTGATCTTGACAGTCTTGTCAAGACCAGAACCAGCAGCCTCCAAGATGGACTTGACGTTTTGAATACATTGTTCAGCTCTGTCAGAGATGGTGCCCTCAACTGGCTTTCCTTCAGGAGTGTATGGAATTTGACCAGAGACGTAAATAAAGTCTTGTTTTGACCATTGTGTTAGTACGTACTGTATGTAGATACTGAGGGATTGTGGAGCTGGAGGAGAAGAGGAAATCAGAATTGACCTTGTAGTATCAATTACGCCCTCCACATAGTCCTGTATCGGTTCACTTACTGTTAGCCTTGATTGCTTGGGAGTAGGAAGCAGCAGCTGGTGGAGCGTTCTTGGTAGCAATCTAGGTGGGATTGTTAATTCAATTCGTTGTTGATTGGCACTGCATGGGGAAGTCCATCCAGTCTAATCCGCATGAAATGGGGAAGGTTGGATTGGGTATCAACGAATCATACGCTGAAGGCGTATCAAACTTACTGGAGTGATAGTGGACATGTTTCTAGCAGCGAAAGTCAATGCTCTGGATTGGAATCTTGTGGCACGGGCAGCTGTTTGAATGAAAGACATTGGGAGATACACAGACTAATTTAAGGAGACAAGAACCAGAAAGTTATGATTTTTTCAATTCAAAAGGGGAAAAGCCACGCGACGCGCAGCCTTTATATATATCTCTTCAATATCCGTCCCAGGCTTCTAACAGTGTCGGTGTGCCCACCGCAGTACATCTTAGAAGCGAGAACCGGGTCAAATTGTAGGGAGGAGTCATACCGGAGCCAGACTCCTTTCCAGGTTACAGACGGGAGGAGTAATATGTACTGATTGTATATGGACAAAGATCCTATAGAGGACACCCTTTTTTCTATGTACACGGGATATATATACAGTTTATCGTGGCTTCACTTGTTCACGCCGGCACCTTCCTCGGCCGTTACAGTGACACCACTGAGAGGTTGAATAGCTTCATACTGCTTCCTGAGTTCTTGCTGGTACTCATGCTCCTTTTGGTTAGCAACAAGCTTCTTCTTCATGGCTTTCTCCTGCATTCTCTGCGCATCTTTGATAGGACCTTGGTGTAGTGCCTAGTATCTCTTGTTAGTACCAACATGGCACACGCAGTGTTCGACATTCCATACCTCTTGTTCCTCTCTTTGCACCTTGTGCACCCAAATCACAGTGACCGTTGACACCACGATAGAGGCAGCCAGTGTGATCTTACTAGCAGTGGACATGATGTATCTCGAGCACCGTCCTAGAGTGATATGGCGGATAGCAGGAGACTAAGCGAAAAAAGTGCTACTGAGGGCCTTAGCGGTCTTTGTAAATTTCGGTGTTCCCGCTTGTTGGTAGGGACACTAGCACCTCTCCCTCCCTACAGAGAAGTGCCATAGAGCCATTCTTCTCTCTCCGTGTACCACTGCAAGCTCAGAGCTTTCCACCTCCTACACACGCAACCGTCTAATGTCCAAGACCAATGGCCTGGGCAGGGCTACGCCACGCACCACAGAAACACATCAGTCGAGAGTAAGTGCCTTTTTCTTCGTTTCTCCACCAGCGCACGGTAACGATTCTCATATGCAGTGCTCTGTCTAACGAGCCAACGGGCGGAGGCGTGCGCGAGAGGATTCCTCTCCAGCGCTAAATTTTCCCCTAGGGCCTCTGGGTGAGTTTTGCAAGGGAAACAGCGAAAGGAACCGCAGCCACAGGCCCACGGGCAGCCCGTGATCCTGGATTTCGCGGGCACGTTGAAGAGAAGGCCGCCGGCAGGGGAGAAAACGTGTGCGGTTTCTGTCAGGAAGAGACATTATTAGCGAAGCCGTAATTATACGTCGAGAAACAAACACTTGAGCCGAGAACAGCAACGTCACCTGGAGCTCATACACGGAGCAACAGTCTGTGCAGTACCGGGCTCCTCAGCACCAATCGCTATTCCCCCAGTCGTTCGTAGGCTCTGAGCTGACCAAACTCGTGTAGAGCAAGCGTGTGCTGTTTGCAGCGGTGTACGTAGATCCTCCCATCATCGCTTTTTCGGGCCCAGCTCTCGAAAATTAATCCAGTGCGGTGGTGGTGGTGCCTGCTTCAAACCCTACAGCATTAGGCAAAAACAGAAAACAACATAGACACACACGCTTTCAAGGGAGACTTGTCGTCGTGAGCATTCGAGAACCGTGGATTGAGCCAGCATATCGCATTGGACTCTTATTGACACTTCACTGGTGCAGACTATATCCACATACTGCTACGCTAGAGACGTCTTGCGTTTCTTCATTCTGGAATCAACCCCCTTGGACATATCATTATTCTCAGGACTCAAAGAACTGCGGTATGCAGGTAAGTGACTTCGTTTCTTCGCCCATGGTGTGCTTTTACTGCTTGGAGTAAAGTATACTTGTCTGCTTGTTGTCAAGTTTGCGGTTGGGACTCCTTCGAAACTCCGTCCCCTTCCCCATCCCTTGTCGTTTGCCTTCCCACTTTGACTAACAGCTTTGTCCCCCTTCTACAGAGTCATCAAACACGGCTTGAAAACGATTCAAGCCAGCCCATAATAATACCAGGCCATGAGGTTCTCATCAACAGCGGTGGACATAACGTCGCAGCAGCTAACAGCAGCACGGTGTTTGTCTCTGATTCGTACCAGACTGCCCAGTCCATGGAGTACCCGTTCTCATCATCAGTCAACTCAACGAGTTCACAGCAGATGGCGAATTCATATGGCCATCATCAGTTTATGACGGGCAGCAGCTTGCGAAACCAGACACCGTTCAATGCTTCACCTAATGTAACTTACTCACCAAGGGCGGATCCGCCTTCGATGACACAGCACAGGCCTTCGTTCACCAGCTCAAACTCGCGTCCCAGCTTGCTCACTACAAAGCTGTCGTCACAAGCCAGTGTAACGCAATTACCGCCAGTGTCTCAGCAACAGTATGAACAACAGCAGCAGCAATCTGGGAATTCCTTCAGAGCCTCTTTCAGAGACACTCCCTCGTCTTTTCAGACATTCCAGTCATCATTGCCACAGCGTTCCGCCAACATCAACATTGAGCACCCATCAACTTCTGCTCACTTTAATCAATCCACAGGGGCGGCAAGTTCGTTCACTCCATTCCATAACACCCCAAGTGTCGTGTCAACCTCGTACTCATCGGCGTCCAATTCTGTGCCGACACACTTCACCCAACCATCCTCGTTCTCGTTTAACCAGAGGCCCCAACTGGGAACAAGCACAACAGCCCTACACAATGAACATCACACGGACAGAACACCAGCGCGCTCTGTATCTTCACAAACCACGCGTGGGTTTGATACCTCAGAAACGCCTAGGGCCCCGCAGGTGGAGAGATTTCCAAGGGACATTGATGTTGATACTGAAGATCAACAGTCATTACAGTACGCGGAGCCTCTTATCTCATCAACGCTCTCAGAATCATCATTTGTGGAGCATCTGGACATTGTGAATCACCCGACAGGCGACTTACTCCTCATGCTGGCGGCGTTATTGCAAAAGATCATTGAGGCTAATGATACACTTCATCCTCATCACTACCACCATGCTTCTCAGATGCACCCTACAAACAAGTATACAGGCAATGTGCTCGCGTTTCACGGGAGAAATGTCCCAGCTATTAGCATCCACGCCTACTTGACAAGGATTTTGAAGTATTGTCCGGTCACCAACGAAGTGTTTTTAACATTATTGGTTTATTTCGACAGGATTGCCAAAAGGGCAAACGCTGGTGATTCAGAAGACGTTCAAGTAGAAGGTAGAGAGGAACAACTCTTTGTGATGGATAGTTATAACATCCATCGGTTGATCATCGCTGGAATAACCGTGGCTTCCAAGTTTTTCAGTGATATTTTCTACAAGAACTCAAGATATGCTCGAGTTGGAGGATTACCATTGGATGAGCTGAACCACCTTGAGCTTCAGTTCCTTTTGTTGACAGATTTCAGATTGTTGATCCCTATCGAAGAGCTACAGAAATATGCGGATTTGTTGTTGAAGTTTTGGAACCGTGAACAGTCTAAGAAGGAGTCATCAGACGAGAAGCAGCAGCAGCAGCAGCAGCAGCAACAGCAGCAGCAACAACAACAACAACAACAACAGGCCTAATACGATCAGAACACTATCTTTGACCATGCTGGCATGTCATTTCTGTGCAACTCGGTTTAGAATGAGCAGTGAGTTTAATCAACCAACCCAATGCGTCCCGGTGTGTGTGTAACAACGTGATGAGATCCGTCACTCCTCCTCAATACCCTCATAGAATGCACAGTAACAAGGCTTTTATTTACACACCATAGCACGTTTAAAGGAACCTCTCTTTTATTAAAGATAAAAACAACAAACATAAAATCATATTATAAGCGCGTGAATCACCACGCCGTATACACTCTTCCGGAAACTGAAACATAAACTTTCCCGTTTAAAGGGTAAACAGGTGTAATCCCATACGCAAGTAATGCAAAATTTACCACCTTTTTAATGTTCTTAACGCAATCTTCTAGCTTCACGCTCAGACTCCATCAAGGACAAGATGTCGTTCTCTCTGACTGGGCCCTTGACGTTTCTGACAATGGTTCTGGAGGAGTCATCCAAGAACTCAACTCTGACTTGGGTGACACCACCACGGGAACCGGTTCTACCGAGAACCTTCTTAACTCTAGCAAGGGTAACTGGGGTCTTAGTGTCCATCTTGTGCTGTAATATGTAGTGATAGTTGTGAGTTGACTCCCGTAGCCGCTGTGAAAGCTTTTTTTTCCGGTGAAAAATTTTGATCTTTTGCGACGTTTGGTGGAAATAACACCCGGACACCAGATGTGCGCCTAACACATACAACAGTACCGCTTTGGAGCTCTGTCACATATGAACGTTACCAACTTTTGATGGTGTCTATTCTACGGTAATGGTTCAAGTCTATGTACATAGTACCAAACTCTATATGTAGTATTAAGCCATATGCTTGAGCTGATGTTAAACACGGCAGTTTGAAATCTCGGTCACCATTATATCAGATGCACCAAGCTCTTTGAGCTTGTCCATGATCTCACCCTTACCCTTTCTCTGGATCATGGAGGAGACGGCGACCCAGCCATCGTCATCAATTGGTGACACAGTTGGGGCACGACGACCTGGTGTGAGTTCGAGAAGTTGATCCAAGTGGTCTCTTGGTGCGTTGTAGGTACACAACACGAATTTTTGGGCCGTAAGAACACCTTCGATTCTTCCAGTGATCTTCTTCACCAACTCAGGGTAGGCAGTTTCCTTGGATTGAATCAAGTAAGCTGACGTGGTCAGGACTGTGTCAATGTCCACCAAACCGGCAGCTCTCATGGTTTCACCAGACTCGACCAAGTCAACAATGGCATCTGCAACACCAAGAGCACAAGATGCTTCGACTGAGCCACCAACGTATTTGATGGTTGTCTTGAGTGGAGCACCCGGTGGGACACCCTCGAGCTTCTCAAAGTATTCTGTGGTGAGCTTTGTGAACGAAGAAACGATGGTCTTACCAACCAACTGCTTTGTATCCTTGATGGAACCGTTCACTGGGACTTGAACTTGCAATCTACACTTACCAAAATTGAGGTCCAATGGCAATTCAACGTCCACACCAGACTCCTTAACCTGGTCAACACCAGTAATACCCAAGTCACAACGACCTTCTGCCACAAAGGTTGGGATATCAGCAGCAGGAAGGAAGATAAGTGCGATTGGAAGGTTTGTAGAGAGAGCGATATCCAATCTGTTGTGTCTGTGGAACTCAACGTCTGAGCCCTTGAGTAATTGAATTGCCTTCTCATAAAGACGCCCCTCTATAGTGTTGATCTTTTGTTAGTACGATAAAATTCTTGCCAGCATCACATGGCCTTCCAAGAAAGAAAGTGAGCACATGGGGAGGGAGCCAGAGCCCAGTATGAAAACCATATTTTGCATTCCAGATACTAACTCTTAGGGACAGCAAACAGTAATCTGTCTTCCAAGTGATTCACTAAATCCATCGTTCAAAAAAACAGTCTAGGCAGCTATAGCTTGAACTTTTATTGAGCGTAATCTCGCAATGTTGATTATAATGGAAGAGTTTCAATTCTGCGTTTGTAGTCGTCGTCGCATCGACAACAGTGCCCGCCAAAAAAAAAAAAAAAAACTCTGACTCAGCGTAGTGGGCGGACCGAAACATCACGATTACATAATCGATTATTTAATGTACCGTCGGATTATGTACATTTACCTACGGAGCAGGCCCACTTCACAGAAATTGCGTCAACAAGCGGATTTTTGTGTCAATTTGGTGTTTGAATGTTTACATTTCAAAAACAAAGCTTTAGTGCTCGTTATTTATAGAATGACGCTTGTCGCTCGAAATATTCTTGTAAACATTGTGAAGCACCACGTGATCATACAGTAATCGTCATCAGTGACACGTATCACGTTTGTATATCTAATTTAGGGAAAACATTATGTACATGATTTGTTATGCTTTGTTGAGTTTATGCTTCAAGACATTTAGGAGTGTTCCCATTATGAAAATCCTCCCATCTATTGAAGACAGGTGCACTTTATCCAAGGACATATCTACATAATGCTCCTGGAGATAGTCTAACTGTAGCAGCTTTGAGGTCAAGTACCCAGTGATTTGCGAAACGATAACACCACAGTCACTTCCGTTGAGTTGTTGTGGAGTGGACATAAGACGGACATGGAACTTTGTTCCATCGTTCAAGTAATCCTCCACTTTACTGATAACATCCCTAGCCTCTCTTTCGTTTGCTTGCTCCATCGAATCGTAGACCATGGCAACTTTGTCCAACATGCTAATGACAACCAAGGACCAATGAGAGCCTGCACAGACAGCTTCAACGTCATCGTTATCATTGACAGGCAGAAACAGGAATTTCCCTTTCTCCAGAGGCGGAATTACCCCCCTCAATTGCTGTGGCTCGGGCGTCTGAGCAAGGAGGTAAACCATCGAGGGTCTCACCAGTTGTATGGCGCTCGACACGAGCTTGTCGTATTTTGATAACTGATATCTCTCTAGATATTCATATACGAACGAGATGTCATTGTCGTTGAACCACTCGTCATCTTTGAGATTGACCAAGTCCTCGCCATATATTGAGACATCGAAGAACTGTAAGATCTTATCGTCCAACCGCTTCTTTCCCGAAACTGAGATGATCTCAGCGTATAAATTGTTCAATACTTTCACGCTCTTAGCATCAGACGCCACATTGTCAAAGGAGTAATGCGTATTTTTATCCTTCTTCGAGCCCTTTATGCCCTTCTGTGCTTTCTTCTCCCTTTTCCTTTCAAGCTTCCGCTGATGCTTCGATAGAGCCTTGCTCTTAGGAGGCAGCTTATTCTTTACCTCTTCACTTTCAACGTTACGCATACTGAAACCGCCATCTCTTTGGTGGTTGAGAGCCACGTCTGATTCATCTGCATACATGCTCTCATTCTCAGCATCATCCGCCTCAACAGTGTAAGAGTCATAGTAACTCTTTGGTGTCTTTTCATCTTGATGTTCACTCCAGTCGAACTGATCAAAGCCATCCGTCGTAACCTCGTCGTTGTTCTCAGACTCGTCAAAGCACCCGTTCTTCGCTATACAGTACCCCTTGTATTCATTATACACGACTCTCAGCATAGTCGGGCCTCCCACACAGTTGCTATATGAACTCTTTGAATGAATCTGTGCCTTATAGTTCTCCCTGCACCGATTCTCAAACCTTGATGCCCATCGAACGGTAAAAAAGTCTTGGTAGGTACACAGTGGGAATACGGTGGGCACACGGTGGGCACGCAGTAGCCCCCTGGCTCATGACCCAGTGCCTGGGTAGCAGACACACCAGTCCAACTGCAGGCACGGGCGCTCCAGCGATTACTGCCCAGCGGGATGACGTGCGCAAAGGTCAAGCCGCCACACTGTGCGGACAACGAGGAGGCAAGCGTAGCTAAATCATCGTTCTGTCACACGTGAACTTTAACAACTGTGAAAGGATCTTCTCCCCGATCCGGTAATTACACCGTCGTTCTACTTGCGTTTTAGCATTGTGGCTAGTGAATAATGATCCGTGTTCCCTAGAGAGGATTTCCTTATCAGGCACAAGGCCCAGAAGAACGTCTCGAGTCTCGACACAGCACACAGACTGATTGTGGCGAATGACGTGGAGTTGGATCTCCAAAAAGTGTGGCGCTTGCCGTACGGGCAATTGGCAAAGCCTATCCGCGCTTTCTCTACAAGAAGGGTAAAAAGAAAAACGATTTCGTCACCTTGGAGCTTGCATAGAATAATAAAAAGAGGCCACAGCTGCACAGAAAAGGACTCTCTTGAGGAAAAAACACACACACGCACAGGGCTAAAAAAAAGAAAGCAGAAAGACAAAACTGTGGTGGTGGAGACATACTGTTATCGCAAGAAGGTGATTTAAAGAACACAGTTCCCACATACAGTGAGTGTTTGCAGCTTCTATAATCTTGCATTGATCATCAGGCGTTATTTGAGACTTGAAAGTTGATCGTTTTCGTTTCTGTTTATTGCTGTCATTTGATCATCAACACTGAAAGAGATGGACCTTGGGCTGAGTTGTCATCACCGTGAGGGACAGAAGCCACTCCTACGACAAGATAACGAGGACAAGAAAATACCTCAAGCACAGGAAAGAAACATTTTCACGCCGTGTGAAAAAGAATATGTAAAGAACATCTCAGATGTAGAAGAAGAGGAAGAGGAGATAACAGTTGGTAGCTCGAAAGTGAATGTAAATGATGCTCGTCTGATACCTCAGAGCAATTTCCACAAGTACTGTTACCGCCATAACCCAGATGTGAAGTGTAACAAGTTGGCGGACTCAAACAAGATTTCACAGCTGCAGGATACTTTGCAAAAGATGCCTTTGAAAGACCAGGAGACAATCAACGACGTGTGGAGTATATTCGGTGCTGCAGACTCTGCAAAGAGACAAGTAATACTACAGGGAATCCTCAGTCAGTGTTGTTTCCCTCAACTCTCATTCATATCGCAGGAAGTGTCCTCACTTATTAGGATCGACTTCATTTCAACTCTACCCACAGAGTTGTCATCAAAGATTCTGTGCTACTTGGACTGCGAGTCCTTGTGTAATGCGGCACAGGTCTCGAAGAAGTGGAAGAGACTCGCCGATGATGACCGCGTTTGGCACCATATGTGTGAGCAACACATTGACCGTAAGTGTCCGAACTGTGGTTGGGGTCTACCACTGATGCACATGAAGCGTGCACGTGAGATTGAGTACTCTCCAAAGAACGACGCCATTACCCTGAGTGGGAATCATCCACCTCAGGTGAAGAGAAGAAGATTGTCGAATCAGACGACAAATGGACACGGCGTAAGAAAGACAAGACCATGGAAAGTTGTCTACAGTGAGAGGTTCAAAGTGGAGAGAAACTGGAGAAAGGGAATATACACTACAAAACAGTTCGTTGGACACACTGACGGTGTGCTAACCTTAAAGTACGATTATAAGTATCTTTTCACAGGATCATACGATAAGACTGTGAAGATTTGGGATGTGAAAACAGGAGCGTTGATCCGCTCTCTTGAATCACATACACAAGGTGTCAAGACTTTAGCGTTTGATGAACAGAAACTCATCACAGGTTCACTTGACAACACAATCAAAGTTTGGAACTATCACACCGGCCAGTGCATAGCGACTTACAGGGGACACGAGGACTGCGTCCTCAGTGTGGACTTCTACAAGAAGAACATTGTGAGTGGTTCAGCTGATACAACCGTCAAGCTGTGGAACGTTGAATCGCGTACATGCATTGCCCTTCGTGGACACACGGAAGGTGTCAACAGCGTCAAGATTCATCCACAGAGTAGCACCATCTTCAGTGCCAGTGATGACACCACTGTTCGCATGTGGGACATGACAACCCACAAGCTGTTGAAAGTGTTCAAGGGTCATATCGCCGCCGTTCAGAAGGTGATACCGCTGAACATCTCCAGCGATTATGAGCTTGTGCACGACCAACAGAATGATGACGAAGACGTTGGCGAGGACGAAGAAGAGGAGGAGGGAGAAGGAATCGATTACCTCGACGAAAGTCGCCAATATCCGAACTACATCCTAACGGCATCCTTGGATAACACCATAAAGCTATGGGACGTCCGTTCTGGTAAGTGTGTGCGCACGCAATTTGGCCATTTGGAGGGCATTTGGGATATCAGTGCGGACACTTTCCGTATAGTTAGTGGTGCACATGACAGTCTGGTGAAGGTTTGGGATCTACAAAGTGGGAAGTGTATGCACACTTTCCAAGGCCATTCGAGCCATGTTCTTGCCGTTGGGTTAGGCGATTCCAGTTTCGCCAGCGCGGATGAAACTGGCGTTGTGAGGATGTGCAACTTTGACAACTTTGATTAAATGTCGTCCTATTCTATGACGTGTTTGACGTCATATCTGTGCTATGTTTTGGTCTCATGGAACCGTTTAAATCGGAGACGTTGCTTCTCCTTCTCCTTCCTCTTTCTCATCCTGGCCTTTTTCGCCTTTTATCTGGGAGTTATGTCTATGTGCTATTTCCTTGTTTCCAGTTGTTATCGCCAACCCTAATTTACGTCTGCTTATGAATACTAGACCGTGTAGCACATTGCCGGTAGTTCAACTACGCTTAGCATATATAGCGTGGTATCACTACGCTATATCTCGTGGGCTAATCTGCGCGGCGGCATACATAGAGCTCCCGACAAAACGCCCACGCCACGCAAACCACAGTTGCGTCCTCCAACATATTGGTGCATGTGGCTACAATCGTAGGAACCAGTAGAGATCTGGGGCGCTTGACCAAGTGCTTGAGAGGATCATTAGTGAGTAGTGGTCATTCCCCATTGATTGTGATCACCATAAATAGAGCATGCCCATCATTCGAATATGCGAAAATGATAAATAAGTTGCTAAGTAACCGCTGGCTTACCAGCCTTTCGGATTTTCTTCTCTTTCCCGCTTGTAGAAAGTTGTAGCTTTACAAGAGTGGCCTGCCCTCACGCGGTGCCCACGCGGTATTCCAGGGAAGAACAAAGGGCTAGCGAAAAGCAGCAGAACAGCGATTATTAGGCTGGCAGAGCTGTTTGGCTTAGCCGCGCGTAAATGATACAGAGACGAACACCCATCCCCCTGTTCTCTCCCTCGCGGGCACGCCAGCCAAAAAAGTAAAATGGACCCAGATTTTCACATACAACCACAGCTGTCGCTTCTACTTTTTTTTTCTCTTCTCTCTACCAGGTTACTTTAACCCTTTATACACATACTGTGCACTGAAGGGTCATATCACTCGTGTCTAGTGGCTCTCGTCCATACCATCACAGATAATCCGGATTATTATTCAATAAGAGAGGATGGTTTATGTTAGTGCGTCCCCTAGAAAGAACAGTGACAGCAAGCATGACGCGACAACCAGCGGTGGTGATGGGGGAAGGCACAGCGCTGAAAGTAGCAGTAAGGGAGGTGCCCATTCTCTGGCTTCGTCTCCATACTCCACAGCATCATCGTCGACATCCACGATTGTAACGATGGGTGATGAGAGCGAGTCGTTGTCGTTGTCATTTTTGCGGAAGAAGAAGCGGGTCGGAAGTATCCATGAGAAGGAGGAGACACCGGCTGGTCCTGCTGAGCCCCCATCACCACCTCGCCTAGTTAGGAAGAAGTCTGGTGAGCTAGTTAAATCGTCACTTAGGTTGAACTCCCTTGGTGGTGTCAACTCCAAATCCATGCCCACCACACCGACTTACAACAAGAGCGTCCATTTCGGTTCGGATGTTGATGTTCGCTACTTTGACGAAAGGGAAAAGCCCACTGCTGTAAGCGCTGGCGGATCGCCTGTATTGAGAGGCAGACGTAAGATAATTGGCAGTGCAAGCTTTGAAGGATTGTCGAACAATTCTGATACAGAGGATGATAGTGATATATTTGACGATGAGGAAAAAGTACACATATCGTGGGATCTATTCAACGTCAATTTTAACAAGATTAAGTACAATGAAAAATTTCGGGAAGGCTCTCAACTGTTTTTGGAAAAGTTGGTACTGGATGATGATGATAAATGTATCATTGGGACCATCGCGCTTAAAAACTTGTCTTTTCAGAAGGATGTTCATGTCCGGTATTCATATGACCAATGGCGCACAGTTATTGAGATTGAGGCCACTTATGTACCCGAAGTGACAAAGATATTGAAGAGGGCAAACTTTGATAGATTCCGCTTCACCATTCCTTTAACAAAGTTTGCCTTTCTACCCAACGACAAGACGGAGGTTTCATTCTGCATACGCTACCGATACGATAACAAGGATCTCTGGGATAATAACTATTTCAAGAATTATAAAGTGATATTAACGAGGTCAAGAAGATTGAGGGGTTCGAGAAGTGCCAAGTTCTCGTTGAACGATTACTTCAACTACGAGCACGACTATTCATTGCAGTCACAGAGCCATTCGTTGAGTGTGGATGACTATTTTGGCAATTACAACAGTTATAACTATCACCTCAAATCACCAGAGACCCCCAAGGCCCTCAAGACCGAGGAAGGCACCTTCTTGGACAGTACGCCTGATTTCAAATCTTTGGATAACATTTCCCACTCTGTTGCACAGATGTCATTGTTATCAAACGATTCAAAGACAAGTCTTTTGGACTTTGACAAGGAGAATCTTGGGGACGATGCCCTGGGCCCTAATGACGTCGGTTTGGGCCCAACTGACGTGGAGCGTACATCTAATGACGTTGCCGTGGTTAACAACGGCGTAAGATCGAACACGAGCTCGAAGCCTAACAGGAAGAACAAACCGCCAATGAATTCCAAATCGTACCAAGAGCTATTGGACTCTTATTGTTTCTTCACTGGAGAGAAGGGTGCAAGCATTCCAAGATCATAAGAAAGGGAAGCATTCACCTAGTATCCATCCGCCGGGACATAACGCATAGACAACCAAAGCGAACTCAGCAGCAACAAAAGAAAGAACACACGCACCAAATCCACCCAGCCACAGTGTTAATGTGGGCGACGTTCGCTATCTCACGAGTAATAATATACCTAATATACCTAATATACCTAATGACCACAGAATTGAAGTGTATAGAACATGTAGCGATAGGCGAACACGGCATTCTCAGCGACACTTCTCCGCCCTCAATGACAGGCAGAAACCCAGCTGGCAAATGCCACGGCCTGCCCCTTGCGATTCGGTGCTACAGCCTATTTGGGCAAACGACGCCAGATGCTGGATGAATCACAGCACAAACAGCTAATTGCAAAAGACAGCGAGAACGCTGACGCGTCAGAAAGGCCTACAGCAGCAGTGAGCTTACGTGGAACATGTGACTATGGCGAGCGGAATAAGGCCTACCACGCACTGCGGTCACGGTGCACTTCAATTCAACGGCAGCTCTCGTCTTCAACCTACGCAGCGTGGATTTACTCACATCCCGGTTTGTTGACTCATTCCCCATACATAAGCGCACTCCCGGCCACAACCGTCTTATTCCGTCTTATTCCGTCCTATGCCCTCGCTGCTGTTGCCTGCCTATACGAAAGTCTCGGTGGTGGGGCCGCTGGAGAAGAACAAGACGAAGAAGAAGAAGAGCGAAAAAAACACACACCGCGGGAAAATTATAAAGCGTCCACTGCCGCCGGCGGCTTTCTCTCGTCGTTTTTGTGTCCATTGAAATCTTCAAGAAAACACACTCCCAGCGCAGCGAATATAAACACAACAAGAAGTAAACACACACGCTCACAATGGTGACTGCAAGCAAGGACATTACTCATTTACTCTCTGAGGAGGCACGTTCCAGAAGACCTTCTCCGTTGAAGACCGCGTTCAAGTACTTTGGTAACCCAGATATCGTTTTCCTCGGCGGAGGTCTACCGCTATCTGATTACTTCCCATGGAACAAGGTTACTGCCCATTCGCCGGCGGTTCCATTCTCCAAGGGCATTGGTGCTGTGCCAGTTACTGAGGAGGATGCGTTGGTGATTGATTTGCACAAGAAGAAGGAGTTCCTGGAGAACGCGGATGACATTGAGCTCTCCAGGGCGCTTCAGTACGGTTACACCGAAGGTCAACATGAACTCATGAAGTTCTTGAAAGAGCACACTGAGTTGATCCACAAGCTGCCATACGAAGACTGGGGCTGTGTCGCTACCATCGGTAACACTCAGGCATGGGATGCTGTGTTGAGAACATTCTGTGATAAGGGTGACACAATCTTGGTTGAAGAGTTCACCTTCTCTTCTGCGTTGGAGACTGCCAACGCCTTGGGAATTACCCAATTCCCAGTGCCAATGGACGAATCCGGAATCCTTCCAGATAAGTTGGAGCACCTGTTGGATAACTGGGTTGGTAAGAAGCCTAAATTGTTGTACATTATCCCAACTGGTCAAAACCCAACGGGTTCATGTCTCTCTGTAGAGAGAAGAAAGGCCATTTACAAAGTTGCTCAGAAGCACGATTTTGTCATCATTGAGGATGAACCATACTACTTTCTCCAAATGGAAACTTATACACAAGATGTTGCGGCCAGAGAAGGGAAACATGTTCATTCTCATGAAGAGTTTATCAATGCGCTTGTTACTTCTTTCCTCCACCTAGATACTGAAGGTCGTGTGATTAGATTGGACTCGTTCTCTAAGGTTTTGGCCCCAGGAACACGTTTCGGTTGGATTGTCGCCCAAAACAACATTTTGGAAAGATTTGTCAGACTTCACGAGGTTACTATCCAATGTCCATCAGGTTTCACTCAATCTATTATTAACGGTACCTTACAAAGATGGGGCCAATCCGGTTACTTGGACTGGTTGATTGGTTTGAGAGCAGAATACACCCACAAGCGTGACGTTGCTATTGATGCAGTTTACAAGAACTTCCCATTGGACGTTATCAAATTCACACCACCAGTTGCTGGTATGTTCTTCACTATTAGTTTCGATGCATCCAAGCACCCGGACTTTGAAACAAAATACGGTAAGGATCCATTGAAGGTTGAAGAGGCCTTGTATGAATCTGGTTTGCAAGGTGGTTGTTTAATGATTCCAGGTTCTTGGTTCAAGGCTGTTGGACAAACTGAACCACCACAGCCAGTTGAGGAGACTGACCCAGAGTCCGCTAACTGGATCTTCTTCAGAGGAACATACGCTGCTGTCCCATTGGACAAATTGCAGAAGGGTTTGGAGAACTTTGGTGCTTCAGCTAAGAAAGAGTATGGTCTTTAAAAAGTGTTTTGCTATTTCGATAGAATCCCCATATCAAATAAACGTACTTATACATAATAGCTGGCTTATAATTGAAATATCAGCAGGGAAACTAACGTAGAAGTGTTGATATACAGATGTGTTCAATTCATTACATAAAACAAGGAACTAAAAGAGGTACAAAAATTGCATCATTTATACTGAATGATCTCTTTATCAATCCAATCAATCAACTTGTCATCAGTACCATCAGTGCAACCTTTAGCTATATCTTCTCTCAAATCTCTGAACTGGCCAAATGCAGCGACATAACCAACGAATCCAGGTCCCTTTTCACCAACCAATGGACTCAGGGCTGCAAACAGCTCGGTATAAGCACCGTAAACTGCTGGATATGCTATAGGCTTTATAGCAGCTACTAACCAGCCAGGGTAATTTCTCTGCAATTCCGAGTTCAAGATTCCTGGATGAACAGCGATTGTAGCAATACCTTTATCTGCATACTTCTTACCATAAGAGGATGCCTGGTAAATGTTACCAGCTTTCGATTGACCATAGATAAGACCCGAACTTGATTGGGAGGCATCTTTGAAGTCCCAACTCAATCCACCATTTGCTGGAGAGAGCAGGTGGGCCATGGAAGACAAGAACACAACACGAGGCTTGCCGTTCGAGTCAGCACTCTTTAAGATCGCTGGTGTGATGAGCTCAATAAGCAGTTGGTGACCAATTACGTTACTACCGAACTGTAACTCATACCCTTGCTTCGTCACAGAGTCATTAGGTGGTTGCATGACACCGGCATTCAAGATGACGATGTCCAACTGTGGAACAGAGTCCAACACTTTCGTAGCAGCCGGCTTGATAGTGGTCAAGTCCGCCAAGTCAGCCTGAACAACGGTGATTCTGGAGTCAATATCCTCACCGGTCACCTCTTCTTTCAACAAGTCCTTCTTGATTTCATCAATGACCTTGGCTGTCTTCTCCAGGTTACGATTGACCATAACGACATGCGCATTCTTCAACAGCAAGAGCTTTGCAGCTTCACAACCGACACCGGCACTTGTACCAGTAATCAGGACATATTTGCCCTTCAAATCAGGGTAGTCCTTAGGAAGGTATGTTGGAGCCGGAGGCTTCAAACCCAACGCAAACTCTTTAATAACAAACAAGGAAGGCATTATCTCTCCACTGCTTCAATTGCCCTATAATAACCACGGGGGAAGTGCTGATAAAAGATGAAAAGGGGTGAGCTGACAAACCTAACAGTGCTTCTGCTTATCATCGCTGGGAGTGATTACATAATCACGCCTAAAAAATTTCGTCTGTGTGCTGTGCGCAACTTTTGCGTGGGGACACACAGTTTTAAGTGAAAATACATCGCGAGATCTCCAACAATTATGAGCTGTTTCTACAGTGAGCAGGCCAACGATGACGACAGTGCGGAGCACTTGCACTGACAGCAGAAACAGTTCAATTGACCCACATCATCAGCTCTTCACATACATTGATGCCACACAGTTTAGTGGGAAAGCACACAACGGAAAGCACACAATGGAAAGCACACCGTGTAATTGTGAAAAAGTCGTGTGTTTATCAACATCGTAAGGGGAGACACAGGCAGCGAGCAAAATTGCAACTATCCGATCTCTCTTTCTCTGAAACACCGTAGTTTGGGGCTCAGTTGATTGGCAAGCCGTTTTCTCTCACAGTTGAGCCAATGTCGAGCGTATCGATTGCCGAAGAGGACGGAGAAACCAGGGCTTCATTCACTGGACGCTCTTCGTCGCTAGCAGAAAGAATTGGCGGTGAGCCGGAGCCGCAGAGCTCTCCATTGCTATCATCAACGCCTGTGACAGTTTCCAGAGTGTTGGTTCGTGCATATCCGTACTTGATCATTGCTGATAAGGTGCTCAGTGTGTTGACCTGGACCGGTGACGATGTGTGGGTGAGTACGTTGGTATTGGCCGTGTATGCCGCGCTGGTTCTGTACTTTGAGTCTGTTGTGACGTTCTTTGGACACATCTCCATTGTGGCGTTGTTGGTTGGATACTCCTTCATGGACAAATGCGTGGAACAACAGATCAACGAAAAGCCTACTTTGGATGACATTGTGCATCTGCTTACGAGTCTGAACGTGAAGGCAGATCTGTTTTTGAATCCAATAACGTCTTTGGCGTTGACCTCATACGATATCAAGAGAATCTTGTTCACGACCATATTTCTATCCCCGTTGTATGTCATTCTGACATTCTTCATCTTCACACCACGGTCTTTCCTCCTAACTTTTGGACTCTATGTTCTGTCGTACCATTCCTCGTTCTCGAGAGTCACACGAAAGATGCTCTGGAAATTCAGAATGGTTAGATTGTTGTCATTCTACTTGACAGGTTTGGACTTTGGAGGCATAAACATCAACAAGGACTCGGGCATCTTTGCCGCTGTCAAGCGTGTCAATGAAAAGGTCGGAATCCAAAACAAAGATGGCAAGCCAATACTGTTCACATATGTGCTCTATGAGAACCAACGTCGTTGGTTGGGTATTGGCTGGACGGCAAACCTCTTGAGTTATGAACGTACTGCTTGGACAGATGAGTTCTTGAACGAGTCCTCTCCTACTGATAAATTCACACTACCGGAGACCGAAGAAGGCTCTGGTCTAGCTTGGAGATGGGTTGACAAGACTTGGAGATTGGATCTTACGAATGATGGTGCTATTCAACTTCCTTCTTCTAAACCAAAGACCACAGCAAATCCAAATTCAGACGATGGTTACATCTATTACGATAACACTTGGAAGAAACCGTCCACAGAGGATTCATTTTCCAAATACACACGTCGCAGACGCTGGATACGTACTGCCGAGATGGTTCCAGTGAATGCTCCACCTTCAACCTCAAAAGCTTCAGTGGATCGTGTTACAACGCCACATGAACCTACACCTGTGATTGAGGTTTCCAATATTAAGGCCTCAGGCTCCACGTCAACGTCAGTTTCTAAGGAAAATACACCATTGAAACGTAAGAGCATAAGGTTTGATGACACACCAAAGGTTCTTGAAGCAGTGTTACAACAACAGGAAAAGCGTAAAGTATCATTTGGAGAACATAACGTAATCGTTGAAACCCCAACAGAGAATACAAAAGTGGAGGATAAGCCGGCAGATGAAACCGAAATTGAGATGGACCATGAAAAGATTGATTAACAATAACCAATATACAGCATACAGAACTACATATCTTGCTACGATGATGACCTGCTCTCCTTTTGCTTAAAAAAAGAGGGTCTATTCTCTCCAAATATGCTTTTGTACATTATGACATTTGAACATGAAACCACCGGAAAAGAAAATTACACCAAACAGTAGAATAAAACTTTTAAATCATATCAATTAGATTTGAGTAACCTCCAAAGTGGATGGAAGAGCTTGTTGCAACTTCTTAGCCTTGTCCTCATCGGCAACAATCAAGGTGTACAAGTGTCTAGAACCTCTAACTTTGAACTTGGTTTGCTTGGAAACCTTACCGGCAGCGTTGATCTTCTTGTTGACCTTGATGGAAGCAGACTTAACGTCAGCTCTTCTGGTCAATTCAAGGAACTTCTTGATGTCTTTGATTTCTCTCTGCAATTCGTGAGTTAGTATACAACGTTCCTTCATGATTTCCGAAACAACGATGGAGCGAGGAACATCTCAAATGAACATAGTTAACGAGCACTTCATTCTGACAACATCCATCTCTCCGGTTCGTTCGTAGATACCTACAGCCATTGTTGTATAAGTTTGATGTTACGACTTCCTCTTGTGTTCACCAGAAACCATCTAAGATGTTACCCAAATTGGTTTTTTCCACAGCGAGCGTGGGTAATTTTCACCTGGTGTTGGGATGTTTTTCAAAGTGAAAAAATAGCAGTCACACAAAATGTTCAAGTCGCTGGACAAGCGCAACACAGTTGGCTAAAGCTTCTTAGAAGACATAGTTAAACCCTTTCTGTATAATTGAATATGGATGCTTGACTCCAAGTTTGAGTGGGCGTCTTGGTGGACAATGACCAATCTTCCAACTAATGGAAATCTTGAGCAGCTTGATCAATCATTTGGTGGTGTATGGATGTATTATGACACATACCGAGGACTCTCTTCTCCATCTATGTATTGAAGATATGGTATCCATATTAAACAGATTACAAACTAGAATGAGTCATAACAATGTCATTATACACAACTACAAGAGCTATAAAACATCCTCCATTTCAACGTCCTCCTCGTTGTCCTCCTCCTCATCGGCTTCATTATCCTTCGCCAATTCACCAAGTCTCTCAGCCCTCTCTTGGTCCTTCAGCTCTTTGAATTCCTTCTTTAGAGTATACTTCAACGCGTATGGACCTCTCTTAATAAGCACCGCAACTTGTTCCAGGTTCTCTTTCAAATAGGCCTCTGGTTGCTTGGTACGTTCCTTCAATCCCTTCAATGACCAATAGTCATATTGGTCAAAGAGCTTGAACAACAAATCAAAGAGATCCTTCTGAGGCATACGGATCGCCCTTCCATCGTTCTTGTTCTTCTTCTCGATACTAGGTTTCAAGAACGATGAAGTATCAGTTCTCAACGTCAGACCAGCGTTACTCAACGACACACCAGAGTGTTCTTGTAGCAACGTAACACTCGGTCTTGGCTCCTCCTTCATCAGTTGACTTCTCTGTGCAATGATCTTCGAGTAGTTTGGATCCTTTAACGATGGCACTATTTGAGCCTCGTGTACAACTGTTCCCACCAACGCAGTCTTCTTTGGAATGGTCTTGACGAACGGCAACACTTTTTCACTTCCGTCTCTATTCTTGAACTTGTTGAATCTTCTGCGTCTCTTCATTGCGATTTGTATTCTCTTGTGCTTCTCCCTCTCCTCCTTCGTCATATCTTCCTCTTTCTTTGGATTCTTCTTTGTAAAGTCTAGTTCTGTCTTCGAATCGTCCCTCTCGGTAAACCTTTGCAAGTTCTGCTCGGTAAACACGTATTGATTCTCAACCTGTGCTCTCGTCAACTGCAAATCGTAGTTATGTGGTATCTCTGAGTTTGTACTGTCAGAGTTCAACACCAGCTTCGCAACTCCACGTTGATCAAGGGGCAAATCACGTCTAATCTTCACTTTCCCCAGCTCTTGTCCTTTGAGCGAGCCATGGTCTCGCCACCGCTCAGCCAGGAACCGTGGAACCCTCACGAGCCAGACTTGCTGGTCAATTCCCTTCATATCCAGGTTCAACGACTCCGCAATCTGGGTGGCGTCGTTCGCATCAACAACCTCTGCACCATCGGAGAGAAACTCTTCATCGTCACTGTTATCGTTGTTCTGCTGTTGGATCAAGATCTCTTGCTCTTTAGTCAATTGAGGCTCCGCAGGAGCATCTTTTTTCTTCGTCTTCGGTTCCACTGACATCCCCTTCCCTTCTTTTATGGTTCAACAGTGTGGTGGAAGTAGCTGATTGCCTATCTTTCTGGCCGCGGAGCTTTGGGCTGCTGGTCTGGCCCCCCTAGAAGTTTTTTCCCTCTGGAGTTTCGCGGGCCAACCCTGCCTGGGCCTGCGGAACTCCCCTAGGCCCAGAGACTGCGGGCAGGCACCACGGAAGGGACAAGATGACACCAGCAGGGAGAGCACAGGGAGAGCACAGGGCAATGGAAAGAAGGGAAGGGATGGTCGAAGTGGAGCCTAAGCGGGATAGAAGCGACAGTGCTGGGGCCAGTGGCGATGGCTCTGTGAAGAAACGGCGGACAGAGGTGCCTACAGAGGACGCAACGGCTGGAAGAGACCATGGCGATGTTGACTGTGATGGTGAGAACACTGGCGACACGCCTCCAGAGCTGGTGATAACACTGCGAGAGATTGAATCACCGGACGATAAGGAGCTGCCTATGAAGCTGAATTGTTACATCAAGTACATACTGAAGCTATGGGAGGAGTCACCTTCAGGCTTACTCCTAGATACAAAGAAGGCTCTGTTTCCAATGTTGGTCAAGCTTAGGAAGAATACACTGCCAGTCGACCACCTCACCTCCCTGATGACGATCTTCTACCATCTACAGCGTGCTGAGTACATGAAGGCCAACGAGTCGTACATGAAGCTGAGCATTGGGAACGTTGCCTGGCCCATTGGTGTGATAAGCATCAGTATCCACGCAAGATCTACGCAGAGCCGGTTGGCAGGTGGTAAGGCAAACATCATGCTGGATGAACAGACGAGGAAGTGGATCACTGGAGTGAAGAGACTGATCACGTTCATGGAGCAGAGACAGTATGAAACAACTACAAGCGGTAGCTAATTGGTTCGATAGCCAGATCTGTTTTCGCTCTCATTCTGTATATTTGTAGGCTGATGTAGTGTGTGTAGTGAGGCATCGCGATGTAAGGAAACTTTCACACTTGTTCCACTTTCCACACAACATCAAACGGAAAGCGCATCCGAAAACTGAACTTGAGGGCTCAATGGAGGACAGGCTAGTGATACCAGACGATTCCACAGGTGATGCGACTATTGAGGCCTTGAATGAGTGTAAACAGAGGGAGTTGGCGTTCTTTGACGAGGTTGTGCAGGGCTACGTCGTTGTCAAGAGGGACGGAACAGAAGTCGTTAAGAATCCCACTGCCACAGTTATCGTTAGAGGAGTGAATGGTCAATCAAGCGAGGTTTCCAGTGTGCAGTTGGAGCTGCAAAGTTCTATAGATTGTGTGGATCTCTATCGCATCTCATGCTTCGTGTCCTTCCCGAAGATCAAGCTCGATGAGCCGTCTCTGCAGTTGAACTTTGACTGTCAAGTTGAGCAGAAAGCGGTGGTGGTGGACCATAGTACCCATATACTGCCATCTGGATACCCTGCTGATAGGAGAAACTTGCTGTCGAGCTTGAAATCCGTGACTGATCAGTATGACAACATTCTATTGGACTCACTGGTGAAGGACAACAAGGTTGACAATAACACTCTACGAGAACAGCAGGATGAAACCGTGGCTGGTCCTCAGATATCAGGCCCACGCCAGGTATCACTGTCGTTGGAGATACCAATAATACGGTTGTTGAACTTACGAGTCCGGAACGTCCGCACTTGTCCAAATAAGGTCCTCTCAACCATTGATATTGAACCGTCTTCAAGGGCCAAGGGTTACAAGCTCAGCATTTCAATTGACTCTATAAAGTACCACTTCCAAAGGGCAATAACGGAGAAATTCCATGTCAAGTTCCCCTTAATGTTGGAAAGCAATGACTCCTTCAGTTTCACTTTCCAATTGGACTCGTACGAATTGATCATATACAAGACTCTGATTGAAGTTGACTATTCATGCTCACAGAGAAAGATAAAGACCAAATTGGTTACAAGCGTCGACTTCTTATCACAATTCACTGACCACTCACAGCAAAGCTTGAAGCAAAACTCACTAGCACAGGCAATTCAGATCAAATTCATCGGCTCAAAGCATGCGAAACTGGGACACCCTTTCTATCTGAAGGTTCGTGTGGTGAACACTTCATCTAAGGCAAGAAACCTGGTCCTTGTATTCAACTCTACAGACCAGAACCTACCAAGCATACCAAAACTACCCACGCCAGTGTATCCTAGTCTCTCCTTGCTGAAGAACTATACAAGCTCAAAAGTTCGTACTGTTGGAGTTATAAGCCTGTGCAACGAGGTACACTTCAAATGCGATCCTGGAAGGGTATTTGATAACGAAATCACCCTGATGGGACTACAATTGGGAGTCTACAACATGCACGGTGTGAAATTGGTGGACGTGAACACCGGTGAAACGATAAACTGTGATAAATACTTAGAGATTGTGGTTGAAGATGCCGAGAGTTAGCTAATCCACCAGGATTTCCATGAATTCATGTCCCAGTTTCTCATAATTCTTTCTGAATCCAAATAGCATGTCTCTTTTACGTCTTTGAGGAACTTGTAACAGCAAGGGCTCAAAGGTTCTGATGATGGCCTCCTTGTCAAGGCCGGAACTCACACAGAGTCTGAGGAAGCTTCCAATATAGATCAAAACGTTGGCCCTCAGAGGTGGCAGGTTCTCCAGTATACGTTCCATGACCTGCTCGTCATCTTGGAAGTTGTCCAATAGATACACTGTCAAGTTCTCAGGAACAACACCACCATCCAAGCTTCTCAATAGCAAGAGTAAGACCCTTGCAACAGCCATACTGGAGCTGCTGTTCAAAATCTCGTCCGCCTTTGCCAACTCCTTCTTGTCCAATGGCTTGCCCTCGTTGATCCACTGGATGATCTTGTTCTCCAAGTCATTCGTAAAGCTGAGAATCTTTTCGTTGAACATCTCTTTTCTCAAGTGTGTAGACAAGTAGTTGATCAATGTGTAGATTGGCTGAGGAATGCCACCGTGTGCATCACCATGGAGCTCATCCAACGTAACACCGAAATAACTTGGTTTAGCAACCCATTTCAACGTTAAGAAGTAGTCCTGGGCAGTGTACGCCCTCAAGATAACCGTCTTGGTGAGAGATTTACACCCAATTGGTAACTTGGTGGTGAATGAAAGCCACTGCTCGCCTGTTTTCGGCAAGACACCACGTTGAGGCTCTGTAGTGGATCTTATGGCTTTAATTGGTGTCTTTGAGTCAATGTTATCCACTGCATCCATAATCTCCCAATATGTCTTGTAATGACCAGTGTTCTCAAGATGCACTCTGATTGTTGATGGTGTGAGTACTTGTGTTTCCACTGTGGTTTCAAGGTCTTTGATATCCAAAGTGGTTCTTCGAGTGTTCTCCTTCTCATCAATCTCACTCAAGAGCCCTGTGACAATCTTGTCACGTACCTCGTTGTTAATCAACGGTAGCTTGAGCGAAAGGTCACAGATCACAGGCCTATGGTCTGACAGAACAATTTTCGGTGATTCATAAGAGGTGATGGTGCAGTATTCAGACTCTGAATGTAAAATACGGTCTGTATACGAAGGTGTTCTGTTCAAATCATATTCCCCAGTTCCCTTGTTGATCTTATAACTTGGAGGGAATTGGATATCTCCCTCTGTGAAGTTTTGTAAGATGGAGCCATCAGACCTCTCCCTAGTGAGGGCATCGTGTTGTAATAAACTGCTGAAATCACCTTCTTTGATCAGCTTGGAGACCTTCTCACTTCTGCAATGGATTCTATAGTTCAAATCACCACCTATGATGATGATATTCTTGTCCTGGTCAACCGTGTCGTCCACTGCTTGTGTTTCAATTTTAGAAAGGTTATGCTCTTGCTCATCGTCATCATCTTCATCTGGAGTGGACTCGCTATTGTCCGAGTCATTCTTCTGTTCAGCATCCTGCTCCTCATCACTTTCAATCTCCAACTCGTCCAATTGCTCGGGCAGTTGATCCACGTCGAACAGTACACCTGGGTCCGAAGAGACCAATTTGCCCTTTGACTGTGGTAATTTGATATAACTCTTGATTGCACTCAACTCACGTCTTCTCTTCAGCACAAACTGCTCACTCTCGCCTGCTGCAAAGTGGCAATCCAATAGAGTGAAGTTGAACTCTCTGATGGAGAAGCTCGTTGCAATTGCACCCTTGTTCCCGAACAGGTTCAAGACCCCTGTGCCTATAGAGTCGATGTGAATGTCTGAAAAGTTCAGAAACAATGACTTCTTTGATATCAATATCGACGCCAATCCCAGCAGCTTGTTTGTATTTATGACCCTATACGTTGATCCCAGTAAGGAGAGGATCTTTTCGGCCCACGAATCCACTGGTGCCTGCGATGATCTGAAATTCTTTGCATTTAACGGGATAACCTCTTGGAACGCAACGTATACAACGTCAAAATCACCCTTAAACAGCTCGCTGATGCCATTGTCTGCCGTTGTATACAACGGCTCCCCCGCTAGGTTCCAAGTGATATACCGCAGCTTCAACTCCCTCTGCTCTATGAATTCGCTCTCACGTTCAGACAGTCGCTTGTGAAAGCCTGGTGTTAGGCTCTCCCCTTCACCAACGGCTCCCAAGAACTCTATGGCTCCGTCCCACAGACTCTTGAACTCCTCAACGGCAGATTCATCACCACACCCCAAGTCCTGTCCCTGGAATTTAACGTTCGTCTTCGACTTGGTCCCTGTGACTTGCAATGTGTCATTCTCCGTCAACGGGAAGAACCCTTCATAACAGTCCTTGCTGTTCGGCTTCAAGGCATAACGAGGGATGTCCTCATCCCCATCAGCAGGGAAAAGATACAGCGTATAAAGACTCAGCCTAAGCAACACCATTACTTCTCTGCCAATGTGCGCCAGTAGTGTCGCCAATGGGTGCTTAACTGTGAGACACGTAGGTGATTTCCGTTCTCTCAATTTTCCCTTCAGGCTGTGTGCTTACTGTTTTTCATGGCTCGTGTTAAAATTTACATCTCACGCGATCCACCTGCAGCGCACACGCACAGGCGCTGTAACTTTGAAGCGCAGGCTGAAGACTAACCTTGAATTTTGTTTACAACTCCATTCAATCCAAAGAGAATATATATATATTTATATATAAAGCACCAGCTTCTTCGTTTTTAGCCCTTTTGCTGCCTTTGATTGGGCCGTTCAAGTGGTCTTCTTACTGTTCTTTGGATCGTCAAACGGGTTTGTCGGGTCTCTGAACGGGTCCTGGTCAGAAGTGCTGGTGCGTGTGTGATCGTCACGAAGGTCGTCGTCCTCGTCGGAGCCCAGGTTGAGGCTGTCGTTATCGCCAACGTTCTGGTACTCTGCGTCGTTCTGTGTGTCCTGGAGGGACTGGAGATCGTCCAGCTCGAAGTCGGCAGCGTTCTCCGGGTCAGTTGGCAGTTGAGACGAGGCTGCAAGCATGTATGAAGTGTCTGTTGGTCTCCAGATGAATGCAATGAGGTTGAAGATGAAGAAGTACACCAGCGTTGGCCAGAAGTCCAGGAAGAAGAATCTGGACTTCCAGTGCTGCTCAATCATCTCAGTGGTTGACATGCCGATAAAGATGAAGGAGGACACGATGACGCCGAATATTAGCACAAGCATCGATACAAAGATGATGCGGAACAACTTTTGATACATCTGTAACTTCACGTTCTGTTTCTGCGCGTGTAACAGGGCCGTTGTCGTTGACAACGACTTCAACGTCGCAATGTAAAAGATTGCCGTTGTGATGATCACTGGGATGGCAAAGAGTCCATAGAGACCATTCTCGTCGCCTGGGTTGGCTAGGTAGTTCGTGATGATGTACAGAATTGCGCAACATAGATGAACACCTGCAAAGATACGACATTTCAGCATCAATTTTCTATCGAGCTTAGGATAGACAATACCGTACCCTAATGAGATCACCAACAACAGGAAGAATGAAAAGGTGAACTTAATACCATTCAGTATGGAGACGAAGACTGTGTACACTTTCACGCCGGCATCTCCAGACCCTTTTCTGTTGGTTAAGTCGTACAGTCCCCAAATCATGACACACTCCAACGTCAAAAACAGGTAGAATGCCATAAAGTACTTTTGTAGGGGAAGCACCTCGTGTCTATGTTTCCAAAAGTTGAACGCATAGTATGCAAAGCAAACAGCATACGCAATCGCCAACACGGCATAGAGTGGCAACTTAGGGAACTCCGAGGCTGCAATCCGGCCAAACGAATTTCTAAAGTTTGCAACAACTTTGAACTTTGTCGATCTTGTCGATGTATAGGTTGCAACGCAATAATACCCGGTGTTCTTGACGAGATATGTCTCCTCGCTGAGTCCCAATTTGTTCAACGTGTATGCCAAAACCTGGGACTTGTTACCCTTGATGTCATCGTTGACGATGAACTGGCCCAATTTGTCTGTCTCACACACACCTTCAGATACGGCAACTTCATCACAGATGTACTTTCTGTTTCCATCGGATAAGCCAACACCAAAGGTGTCGATGTCCTGGTACTCAAATATCACAACAGCCACCTGTACCGGTTCGGATTCGTATTTCTTCAGATTCGTAGTGATGAACGGGTTGATGCTGCCACCAAACGCCGATTTGTCGTACATACCAGAACACGTCTGCTTATAGTCCTGATCAATGGTTTCTCTATTGGCCAGTGCCCCTGTAACGAGCAACGATAACGCCGTCAGGTATTTGAACGGCAATTGCATGGTGGAAAACTCTCTCGAACCAATTGAACACGCTAGGAAGGCACAACAAGACGGTGCTGATACAACGGTTTCACCCTTTATGAGGCTTTTTCAAAGGGAAAGTTGAGGAATCCAAGATAGAACTGAACCCAAAAAAAAGAAGGCTAAGTATTGGCAGTTGTCTGTGCCAATTTTTCGTTTTCGCTCTTGCGCTGTCTAAGCGTTTGTTCTCTTTTTGGAAGCCTGACTGCGCCCTTTTGCGCGGTCAAAACGGCGTGCCTGTTCCCTTGCTGTGCTTCCACGCTTATGCGATTGAACCGAGATTTCCCCTTTGAGGTGGAGTTGCGCAAAAAGCTCAAGAACAATGCGCAAAGCACGAACTCCCCCCTCCCAACAGAAAGCGCCAAAATCACCGAAAATTTCCCTTTGTCGTCCGTGAGAGAACGCCCCCTGTGCGTGTCCCAACCTCACCCTCTGCCTAGTTCCCCTAAGCCTCTCCCTCCAGCAGAAACACCCTCCCCTATCGTCGAGCTTACGCAGGGAGCAGGAGAGGCTCCTCCGTCGGACCTTGCTTATTAAGCAATATAAGAAAAAAAAAAGCACAGACACAGAAACAGGAAATCTTGTTTGTGTCCTCGTTTGTGTAAACATCAACAACCATTGTTTACATTCAACAATGGATGCGACGATGAACGAGGACAACACCGATGATGCTGAATATGTTGACCTCACGATTGACGACCAGTCGGCTGATGATGGGGCGGTAACAGCTGACGGTAAGGAAGACGTTTTCGAACACGATGGACACTTGGATGGTGAAGATGAATTGGATCTGGCAAGCAATGTTGATGGTGATGAGGATGTCGATATCGCTGATGTTGACGTGGCGGCTCGCGCTTTGCCAGGTATTGAAGAGCAGAGAAGCATCATTAAACAGTTGCAGGATGAAAACAGAGACGCGTATGTGGAGGGCTGTCCTGTGAACGTGTTACCGCTGGCATGGCTCGACACGTTCATCAGCGGTGACGTTGGTGATGAAGCGCTGGGGCCAATAAACACACGAGGAATACGATCGGACTCGGGCGTGTTTTGTGATACGTCACACTATCCGTTGGCGCATGTCTTGCCACAGGTGTTTGACCAGTTGGTGTCGTGGTATGGGTTAGCTGCGGGCTGCCAACCGATAACGACGTATATGATTGATAACAATGGTCAATTGGAGCCGGAATATTGTAGACCAATATTCCAATTACATCACTTGGTGTTGAATGCGCCGCAATATACATCGTATGCGCAGGTGCCTACGTTGACCGTTTCACAGTTCAACACCTGTCAAGAGTTGATACAGATGTGTATACACGTGTTGGATGGCCGTGAGAACCTATCACACTCCCCAGACTTCCACGACTTCAAGTTTAGAGTATGGGTTGTTGAGGATCCGAACATACACTCGCTGAACTACCAACTTACTCCAGCAACGTTTTTATCGTTAAGCACGAAAGTGTTGATAACGGGGAAATTCTTCCAAGCGTTAATCAAAGACACCGGACTTCGAGTGGGGCATTTGGTGATTGAACAGAAACAGTCCATCGCCATGGGTAAATCTAAACAGCTGAAGTGTTGGCCTGCGAATTATATGGTTCACTTCCCACCAACTCCATCTAACGGCTGTGTCGGTTTACAAAACTTGGGGAATACCTGTTACATGAACTCGGCATTGCAGTGCCTAGTACATATCCCTGAATTGACACAGTACTTCTTGTTCAACAGCTATTGCAATGAAATCAACGAAAACAACCCTTTGGGAATGGATGGAAGAGTGGCACGTGCATTTGGAGATTTGATCCACCATCTATTTGATAAAAAACCATCGCACTCAAGCTTTTATACCCCAAGGGATTTCAAACAGGTTATCGGACACTACAACAGTATGTTCTCTGGTTATCATCAACAAGATTCTCAAGAATTTTTGGCATTCTTATTAGATGGGTTACACGAAGATTTGAACAGAATTATTAAAAAACCAATAACGGAAAATGTTGAGCTTGATGAAAACGATGCTGC
Source organism: Williopsis jadinii (assembly GCF_001661405.1). Lineage (NCBI taxonomy): Eukaryota > Fungi > Ascomycota > Saccharomycetes > Phaffomycetales > Wickerhamomycetaceae > Williopsis > Williopsis jadinii. Next base: position 180,229 of record NW_017963654.1, read on the forward strand.
CAATATAGAAAAGGTTAAAGAACTAGCAGTTACAAGCTGGCACAATCATAAACTTCGTAACGATTCCGTGATCATTGACTTGTTCGTTGGATTGTACAAATCAACGTTGGAGTGCCCGTCATGTGGTAAGATCTCCATTACTTTTGATCCCTTTAACGATTTGACATTACCATTACCAGTGGATAATTTTTGGTCGGGTTCTATCGACTTATTCCTTGAAGATGGGAACTTAAAATCCTTCCAGTTGGAGTTACCAAAGACCGCAACATACCAAACTTTGAAGTCATACGTCGCTTCAAAATTGCAACTCAAGTCTGAACACTTGTTTACCGCAGAAATTTGGAATCACCAATTCTATAGGAATCTTGAGGACTCAGAATCACGCTCTGGTTATTTACCAATTTCAGATTTAATCACAAGTGGTGATAAGATGATCATGTACGAGGTGAAACACAAAGAAGGAGATTTGATTGTTCCTGTACTTAATACTGTCAAACCACCCACCAACTCGCCAGATGCATTTGGGGTTCCTTTCTTCATTTCCCTTGACGAAAAGGAAAGACGTTCGTTTGGTGCTATAAGAAAGAAAATTGAACACCGTTATGAACAACTAAGTACATTCAAGTACTTTTCAACCGTTCGTGCAAATCAAGACGATAAGTTATTTAACAAGGCTGATTTCCCCCTCATTAAATCGGATGAAAATGTTTCAGATGACTCTGAATCTATTGTTTCAATGGCAAACCCAGAAATTTCGGGGGACTACGCCTTCACTATAAAGATATTCGACTCGTCTAAGGAAATCAAGTCTAGAAGAAGAAATATGGGCCATTATAGACCTTCCCCAGCTGCTTCTTGTAATGAAAAGGTGTGGACCCCATCAACTAACAACAACTTCACAAATTTACCTGATTTGCTTGATTTGTTACCGGAGCAGAAGAAGGTGTATTATACTTATGCTCGGAAGCTGGATATTGATACAACAACTGGCTCAGAAGAGTCTAATGATGTTGATGTAATGGATGCCAGTGAAACGTTGGATCAGTCCAAACTACCTGGTGATCTCGATATTGAAAGTGTGATCGGTACTAATGATGGTGGTGTCAATACGCCTTTGACAGACTCTTCACTGGATATAAATATTGAGCCTCTGACTGTAGATATTCCAGAAAAATCAGAAGACACGCATGGAAAGGTTGTCGGCACTACAGTAACGGTAACAGATCTTGTTTCACCAAAGCAAGCGTTAATCTGTGAATGGGACCCAGACAACTTTGATGCATTTTTCTCAGGCTTAGATGATGAAGGGGAAGGTGGTAAGGAAACCTGGACCACACCAGAGGTGTTGGTAAATGAAGAGGTTGTCGAATCACAACGTCAACGAGAAGAACAGAAAAATAAGAAATTAACACTTGACCAATGTCTCAAGTTATTCTCAAAACCCGAAGTTTTGGGTGAGCATGATCTATGGTATTGTTCAAGATGTAAAGAGCATCGTCAAGCTACAAAGCAAATCCAGATATGGTCTACGCCGGATATCTTAACCATTCATCTAAAGCGTTTTGAAAACCAGAGAAGCTTCAGTGATAAAATCGATGCCGTTGTTGATTTCCCAATTGACGGTTTGGATATGTCACAATATCTTGCGTGTCCCGTGGAGAATCAAGCCGGCATGATCTACGATTTGTTTGCTGTTGATAATCACTATGGTGGTATCGGAGGTGGCCATTACACTTCGTATGTCAAGAACTTTGTTGATAATAAGTGGTATTACTATGACGATTCTCATGTTCGTGTTAGCTCACCAGACAATGCCATCAGCGGAGCTGCATACTTGCTCTTTTACAGAAAACGTTCTAGTGGGTTCCTCGGTGGTGAAAGACTGTCAGCTATGCTGGAGAAGTCTAGAGACCAGTATGAGGATAACGAAAAGCTCAAACTGAGTGAGCTGGAGAAAGTTTTCAACCAAACAGAGGAAGACGATGATGACAATGACGACGATGAAGAGGATGAGGATGACGAAGAAGAAGAGCGCAAGAGTGAAAGAAGTGCAGGGTCTGTTAACGACAGTGCCGACGGCAAGGCTAACCTCAGCAGCTCCTCAGAAAGTTTTGAGACTGCTAACGGCACCACTTTGAAGATTCAAACAGACGCTGTTGGTGGAGATGACTCATCTGATAATGTCTCGAGCATACCAGTGGGTACCGATGACGAGGAAGATTTGTCCAATTATCGTCGAAAGCAAAGACTCTTAAGTCGTGGCATCAAGTTCCCACTTGTCGATACTGACTCGCCGGCTGTAGGATCGCCGACCTCCAATGTGTCTGATGATGACTCTTCAACGTACAGTTCCCACGTTACTGTTCCATCTACGATACGTCATCCATTATGAGAAGACAATAGGTATACATACTCTATGGATGTGTTTTGTATCTTTTTCAAGATTTGAACAACAGTTCAACTTCACCGAAAGATGGGATACTGTTTGAAGCACCTTTCTTTTGGATCGCCAGTGAAGAAGCCAATGCTGCGAATTTCAAAGCTCTGTGTGGATCTCTTGAACTGATTAATTGAGTTACAAAAGCACCTAGAAAGGTATCACCTGCGCCTGTTGTATCAACAACGTTATCAACTTTTACTGCTTCAGTAAATCCCATTGAATCTTTTGAACGGAATAGAGATCCATAAGTTCCAAGGGTTATCACTATAGTGGCCTCGTTTTTCTGATTAAGGAGAGGTTGTAGTTTCAAAGATAATTGCTTGTAACCTTCCACCATGTCATCAGCTATAAGCGTCTCGTAGTTGCTCAACTCCTCTTTGGCAAGGATGTCCTGTGCAATTGAGAGGCACTCACCTTCATTCACAATCAAATGTCCACCAGTGGTGTCAGCTTAGAACTGAAGGAGTAATAAGGCGAAGGATTATAGACAATCGAAGCGTTGGGTCTATTCTTAGAGAGCCATTGTATGGTATACTCCGTTCCTTTGATTTCATTCTGAAAGACAACTACCTGTTTATCATGTGTAAACAGTTGGTGCAATTCCTCATCCGTGTAAGAAGCTTCTCCATTGGCACCTGGTGTTATAAGGATACGGTTCTCACCCGTGCTCCGTTCCACAATGATGACAGCAACGCCCGAAGAAACGCCGCTAAGGACACCAACCTGCGATACATCGACATCGTACGACTTCAAGGTATCAATCAAGTCCTTCCCAAACGTATCACCGCCAACTTTACCAACCATTCTGACGGCATCGCCAGCCTGGGCTTGTCTCGCCAGCGAAACCGTCTGGTTCAGTCCCTTACCACCAACATGAGTTTCGAACGAATCACCTTTAAAAGTCTCACCAGCCTTGGGGACTCTCTCCGTGTATGAGACAAGATCGTAGTTCAGAGAGCCGACAACCGTGAACAACACCATTTTGCTCCTGGTTTCCAGTGCTGAGATGTTAGGGAAGTATTTCCAGCTGCCTGGTCTTAGTGCGGTTTTTCGCAGTCTGCCTAGGAAGAGAGGCCCAGGCAGAGAAGTCCAGGCAGAGAAGCCCAGGCAGAGAGGCCCAGGCAGAGAGGCCCAGGCAGAGCGGCCCAGGTAGAGCGGCCCAGGCAGAGAAGTCCAGGCAGAGAAGTCCAGGCAGAGCGGCCCAAGCAGAGCGGCCCAGGTAGACAGGCCCAGGCAGAGAAGTCCAGGCAGAGCGGCCCAGGCAGAGCGGTCCAGGCAGAGCGGCCCAGGCAGAGCGGTCCAGGCAGAGCGACCCTCCGGGGGAGCTCATCGGGGAGGAAAAAGAAAATTCTTTCTGATCGAGCGAGGGCCATGAAGGCAGCAAGGCAACACTATCTAAAGAGAAAGGAGCTCTTAGCGGGAAACTAACAGACGAGAGGAATCGACAGAATGGCAGAAATCGAACCAATCACCTTCCCACCAGCTGTGCTCGCAAGAGTCTCTCCCGAGCTATCACTACAGAGACATCTAGCCATTGGAATACGTCCGTGTCTGAGAACATTTGAAGAGTTCAGAGCTGTTGAGTGCACTGCTGGGGGCCTCAGCAGATACTCTGAAGAGTCTGTTAAAGACTCTTCCGTGCTGGGATCGTCGTTGGTGAAGAGTGGCAACACCACCGTGATATGTACGATCACAGGCGGTATCCTGGAGGAGGACTTGCCAGCTGAAGTGGTGAACGAGGACGCTGAGGCTGTCAACGCCATCTTTGCACCTGAAGCGATTGAAGAAGAAGCGAAGGAAGAGTTTGACTCGCTAGAATCAAACGCTGCTGTCTATCCAATAGTCGAGGTGGAGAGAGGAAGAATAGGAGCGCCTACTGATGAGGAGATGATCCTGGGACAGAGGCTCTATGAGACCCTGTTGCACTCTGGCATCATCTCCAAGGAGTCTCTAAACGTCAGGGTTGGACTACGAAGCGTCGAGGAAGACGGAAAGGTTGTCATCACGTACTTTGACGACTCTGAGATTGGCTCAGAGCTCGGTCCAAAGAGGAAATGGCAGTACGTGTTGTATGCCAAGGTGAAAGTGTTCAGTCGTTCCGGTCCACTGTTTGAGTTGGTGTGGTATTCTCTGTTACAAGCTCTGAAGAACACGAAGCTTCCAAGGGCTTATATTGATGAGAGCGCTGCTGACATCAAGATCCCGGTAAAGATCAGAGGGAACTTTGCCGCAGTTAGAGAACAGTACCAGATTATATGTGATCCTTTAGAACATGATACGCTCATTTTGAACGAAGCAGCACTTGGATACGCATCCAACTTCTGTATCATTGATATTGATGAAGAGTCGAGAGAGACTGTTGAACCAGAGGATCAATCCATGGAGGTTGACTCAAGATCAGTGCTTTTAGCGGATGTTGAAGGGGAAGAAGAAGAGGCATCCTCCAAAAAGACCATGTCAATTGTAGTGGATAGCAAGGGTGAAGAGCTCAAATCCGTGACGATATCTGGAGGTGTTGACAACGACCAGCTGAAGCGTGCTGTGGAATTGGCTAGACTAAGATCTAAACAATTGCTTTAATTGTGTGTACTGTGACAATGTATTACAAATTCTAAAGGAAATATAAAGTATACATCTTGTTTCATAATCATTACCAAAAAGAGAGAGAAGAAACTGAATGTTCTTCTGGTATTATAACCGTTATCATGATGTGTAGAGATTTCTTTGCTTATGCCTTTCTTCTTCTCAAGTTTGTTGGAGCTGGAGATGGAGATGGAGTGACAACGTTCTTCACGTCAACTTGGACGTACTCGTTGATCTTGTTACCAAAGCCATCAACTCTCTTCAATACTCTGGCCTTTTTACCCTTTGTGATGTAGATTTCAATGTAGAACAGCACAAACAACACTAGGTAGGAAGAAATGATGGCAACACCTGCCCATGTGGCCAATGTGGTACCGACACAATCGATGCACTGAGTTTCAGAGCAACCAAAGAGACCCCAATCGTGTTTAAGCTTGATGAAGGATGCGTAGTAGATGAATGTGAGATCCAGGATGAACTGGATGATTTGGAAGTTTGTGATCCACTGCTTCCACCAGACTCTGATACCTCTGGCAGCCAAGAAGTAGTACCAGTACATGACGACATGCACACCCAAGTTCAACGAGATAGGGACCCACGAAATGGAGGTCTTACCAGTGAGTTGCGTGTAGCACAAGAGCGCAGTTGCACCGTGGTGATACGAGTGGAGGAAGATGATTTTCTTTCTCTTCACAACGAGGAACAGCGTGTCGACAAACTCCAAGTACTTTGTCAAGTAGTTCAGGTAGTAGAGCGTAACCAGCTCCTGCGTCCACGCCTTCTGGTTGCAGATGGCGTAGAACACGCCATGGTGATACACGATTGGCACGAGCTGCTCCACCATCAACACCAGCAATGTCCCGGAGATGAGCGTCAGCACTAAGTTGTGCAACTGGAACGGGTAGTTCAGCTTCCACGCCGGCCAGTTGTACCTGTTGAAGCAGTACTGGCCACCAAAGATCAACGTGTAGTACACAACGATGGTCAAAGCCACCGGCGGAAACGTCGACAGGAAAGTCTCTGCCTCGACGAACTCGAACGCGTCTGGGACAAAGCGTCCGCCAGTGACGAACGACACGGCCTCGTTGAACAGAGGCCACAGCTTCACACCAAACGGTGTTTCTATTGAGCAAGCGAAGGCCATCCTAACAGCAGCAGCAAACAGCGAACAACAAACAACAACAACAGCAGCAAGAAGGGCAACTGGAGGTGGAGGACGAAAGATGAAGAAAGCAGAGGAAGGAAGTGTTTTCGAAAAGTAAACAGAAGTTGCCGACCGTGAGCGAGGAATAAAAAAAAAGAAACCAAGCGCGCTGGTCTCCTAAGAGACGCATTGGTAGGGGCACTAAATAGGGGCAGGAGTGGGAAGCTCACAGGTGACGTTTCTTTTGCTGTAGAAAGTGGGATGGCCTCGGCTGTTTTAGGCTGCTTTAGGCTGTTTTAGGGGTGCTTTACGCTGTTTTAGGGCTGTTTTAGGGGTGCTTTCTGCTGTTTTGGGGCTTTGTATCGTTCAATTGAGCTCATCACATGCTCCACGCGGCCATTGCGTCAGTTGCGGTGGCCTTTTTGTCCTCCCCGTTGGGGTCCTCGGGGCGGCGTGAGGAGGAGCCGGCTGGTCGCTGGTATTACGTAAGCGCTTACGTAAGCACTGCGATACGGGCCTTGTGAGGGTCGTCTGAGGTGGGACGGGAAACGTGTGGAGGCCTACGAACGCCATTGACGATGCTATGAGGTGTGTGGTCTCCAGGTCAATGGCTGGTTAGAGATGTGCCACGCCGACGGTGTTGTGTTTAGTGTGCAACGTCTGAGCTTTGGTGTCAGTGTAAGCGGTGTTATCTCCGGCTAATCTCCAGTAACTACGGTTAACTCCGAAACGAATAACACTGTTGGCTAAGTCTAATGCTGGTGGTTCTATATCTATACCTCTAGCACAAGGAAGTCCCTCTCCACTCTGTGCATGAGCTTCATGGTCTGCTCCATGAACGTCAACGTCAGGATGGTGTGAGGTGCGATTCTCATCAGCTGTGCGAAGAAGCCCTTGTAGAGTGCACCAAAGCCTTCTATCCTCACGGTCTTGACAAAACAGTCAACGACACCGGTGTAGTGGCTGCCACTTTGGTTGTACATTCTCGTCAGGATAACATCGCTCGGGTTCATGACCACACCGACACCGATACCGGCAAATGTGGACGAGATGAGGTGCAAGGAGTAACCTTCATCGACCAGATGGTGCTTGAGAAGGAAGTTCTTCACCCAGTTGTAGATAGGCAATTGAACGGAAGAGCCCATACCGGTTCTGATGATGGCAGCGTTGATGCCTCTGAACCATCCGGCAATACCTTCTTTCTTCCAGATCTGATACAATCCGTCAAATGTGCTCTTGTAATGGGTTTGGTCACCAACGGCCACCTTTTCAGAGTAGCTCTGCATACGAGTCTTGATCAAGAATAGAGGCGAGCCAATAACAGCACCTGCCATACCGGAAAGTGCACCTGCTACAACGTTAACAGGGATGGATTGGATTCTTGATGGGTCCTCTTCTTTCCTGAACAGCACTCCGTTGAGCAAACGTCTAGTGGGCTCGTAGAGACCTAATCTACAACCGTTTAGACCTAGTTGGTAGATATACGCACAGACAAGCCCCTTCTGTAGCCCTCGGACACCTTCATTCTTATAGATCGTGACCAAAGCCTGGAATGGATTTCTATACACCTTCTGTGATGACGCAGACAGCTCTCCTTGGAGTTGCATTCTTGTCTTGACAAGTTCTATAGGGTTGGTGAACGTCACGGCTCCACATGCTGCGAGACCACCAGCGAGAAATCCTCCAAAAGTGGAAACCTTCTGGGCTGCTGACTTCTCCGACATTTCAATGACCTGATTCCTCCTGACAAAGCTTCAAAAGAACATGTAAAATACTCGAAGGTTATAATTTTTCACTTTTTCCAACCGCAGCTCCGGCACCGGCGCATCGACTGTGCGCGTTTGGTGGTGATCGACAAAGAAGCGGCCCGGTTCGTCGCGTAGCCTAGGCAACGCCAACATGGTAAAAGCTTATACAAACTACATTGATAACTACAACTGATGGAATCCGCCTCTTCCTTGTTGCTTTCCTTCGCTTTCTTGAATATTTGTCGTAAAATGCATATAGTCTCTATCTAATTTGGTTGCCACAGTCGCTGCAAAACATTTCAACACCGGTTGATGACTTGCCAACGTGAAACTTATCACCTCCACACACATCGCATGTGACACCAGCAGAGACTGCCGACCTTGAATTGCCGTTAACTCTGGTGGTGGAGTCGGTGGTGCCAGATCTGGACCGGGAGCCCAGAGGTGGTGAGCTGTTCCTGTCAAGCTGTGCAATTTTCCGTAGGGAATTTGACCTTGAAAGCACGGAGCTGCTAGATAGGTTCAGATGCTTATGCTTGTAAGGCTCTCTCTCGCACTTCTTCTTCTCGGCCAGCAGCTTCTTACGAACACTCGTGGAGAAATCTTGACGGAAGACTCTAATGAGACCCCTATCGTCCGATGTAACGATTATACTGCCGATATAGCTTTCTGCGAGCAGTGATCCCTCCTGTGATGGCTGCTGTGGTGGCTGTGGTTGTTGTAGTTGCTGCTGCTGTGACTGCTGTTGATCCTGCTGCTGTTGTATGTCACCTTGGTTTGCTTCGTTCAGTTCACAATTCAACTCATAGATGAAGTCATTGGATAACGACAATGCCTTGAAAGTCCCCGAAGGTGCTATCAATGCACACGTCACGACTGAGCTGTGCGCATGGAACGACGTATAATCACTTCTTTTCCTCTTGTTACTGATCAGGTTCTTTAAATGTGAGGACGAGGGATCACGAGGCTTATCAATCTCCCACAGATAAACCCAGTGGTTTTCAGATCCAGATATCAGATACTTGTGACTATCTGAGACTGTAGCAATGATCTGAGATGAGTTGTTACTGAGACCCTTGAAGTAGAACTCAAGCTGCTTGTGTCTCAAGGATATCAATCTGATTCTTGAATCGTTTGAGGATATGAGAACCTTCACATCGTCACCATCGACAAAGCTCTCGATTCCGGTGATCTTTGAGCTCTCGCTGCCCTTCTTCTTGTTCAGATCAAGAGAGTGTTTCAACTCCAGGTTTTGGGTGTCCAGAAAGTAAACAGTGCCGTTAAAAGTACCAACAATGGTCATTGATCCATTTGGGATGAACGCAACAGCTGTAACAAGGTTCTTAGCATCAAATTCATAACTCACTTCATTCTCCAGAATGGACCAGAGACGCACCTTATGGTCTAGGCATCCACTAATAAAGAATCTATCATCTGTTGGGTGGAACTTGATCGATGGGACGAAATCGTTGTGAACAAAGGTTCGCAGCGCATAGTCCTCGTTGACGTTCCATAGTTTAACGGTCTTGTCCATGGAGCTCGTAAGCAAAAAGTTATTCTTGCTCCAATCCAAGGATAGAATATCATCCGAATGTCCAATATAACTTCGATAAGGCGAATCTTGGAATACTGAGGCGTACTCGGTCTTGTCTCCATACTGAGGAGAGTCTAGTCTATCTAAAGGTGAAGATATAACTTTCCAAATCTTGATGGTGCTATCCCTTCCGGCACTGGCAAGGTATTTCCCGTCACTGCTAAACTTCATTGCCCAAATCGCATGCTTATTCGTCAAGGTCTCATCGCGAGTGTCAGTGCTTACCGGCGTTGAATTTGCATCAAATTCATCACTGCTCTTCAATTCGATGTCATCTACTCCATTGGCGACCAAGCCATTCAACCTGGGTTCAGCACTCTGTAACAGCTCTTGTGCCAAAAACAGCTGCTTACAGATGGGTAACGTTCTTCCGCTTCTTTTGAAGGTCTTGATGTACTTTGGCTGTCTGAGGTACTTCTCATAGTCCTCGCCTTCAGGAATGTTGAACAGTCGATCAGAAGAGCTTGCATGGCTCTTGCCAACCCCAGGTATCAACCCTTTGAAGCACACAGGGCCTGAGGCCACTGCATATGATCCGAGATCTATAGATCTATCATCCTCAGAGGAATCGTCCTGTTCATCTGTCCCTGTGGATGACGATAGGTTCGTGGAGAGCGACGCTGACCTTCCACGGTCCTCAGATTTCGAGTTGAACACCTTGAATATTGACAGACGTCTCCCTTTCTTCCCACTCCCAGAACTCGATGAGCTCAGCGTGGAGGACGTTGTGCCGTTATGTGGTGGCATCGTCTGCAGTGTATGGTGCTAATCAAGACAGGAGTGAGCCAGCACAGAGAGATAAAGCCAAAGTAAGGAAAGCACGCACAGTGTTCCTCCTTCGTGCTGCGCTAATGACGATGATCAGATGCCTCTATAGGGACAAGACACGGTATCCTTTCTCAAAATGAACAATAGCTGGATGTGTCTGTCTCAGCGGTTATATACCCAATTACAAGTGCTAACACGTCCTCGTTCTCCGTATTCAAACTGATCCCAAACCCTGTATATAACAGACTGAACCAGGGTACCGTCTCCAAACTTCAACCACGTATCGGCTTCCCTTCTTCGATGAACTTCATTGCTTTCTTCCCGATAGGCCTCGAGCGAGGCCGACAAGGCTCAAGAAGCCGAGGGGAATGTCATGTTAATGTCCTAATCAGGTAATTTTCTGCTTTAAGAGTTTATATACGACGACAACAGTTACCCTCCCGGCTATCCCAAGCTTTGCGCGCAAAGAGAAAAAATTTCGGCCTGTTTGAACGATGCGCCATGGAACAAAACAATAGCAAAGAGGTGGAAGAAGAGAGCCAATAACCCCTTCAACCGTTGGAATAAGCATTTTGAACTATGTCTCAGCAAGGGTAAGTTAGCTAGGATCGATTTATGGGCGTTGTTGTGGCCGCGGGGGTGTTGTTTCCCCGGTGTCTTCACCTGGGGAAGACCAACATCATCAGCGCCCGTATACTCATAAGCAGGCTAGACGGTTACTAACGGTGGAGCTGTGTAGAACTTGGGCGGACGACGTTGTTGAGAACCAACCTCTCATCACCACGAATGAGGACGGTACGAAGACCGTCATAACGTACAGAATAAACGAAAAGGGCCAGAAGATCAAGGTCACACAGATAGTCAAAGAGATCATCGTCAAAGAGAGCGTCAACAAGGAAGTTGCAAAGAGAAAACAGTGGGCCAAGTTCGGAGAAGAGAAGAACGCTGCTCCTGGCCCAGACTACAGAACCACCCAAGTTGGTGAGGAAGTGCATCTCAGATTGGGTACCGCATGGAAGACTGCTGAGAAGGAGGCGGAAGAGAAGAAAGCTGAGGAGTCCATGCTTTCTGCAAACACACGTGCAATTACGTGTAGATACTGTAAGGGACAGCATTTCTCCTCCAAATGTCCATTCAAGGACTCGCTTGCATCCTTGGAACCTGATCCAATGGACGAATCCTCGGAAGCTGGCGCCGCAGCACTTGCTTCCCCATCAGCTCCTGGCAAATACGTCCCACGTCACTTGCGTAACGGTGGTATCTCTGCCTCCGGCGAGTCGTCTCGTGAACGTGATGATTCCTCAACATTGAAGATTGCCAACTTGAACGAAATGGTTGACGAGGACATGCTGAGAAACCAATTGCTCTATCCATTCGGCCCATTGGTCAGAGTCAACGTTGTAAGAAACAGGGAAACAGGAAGATCAAGAGGTTTGGCATTTGCACAGTTTGCATCTGAGAGTAGCGCACAGAGGGCCCTCGATGCCTTGGACGGTAAGGGTTTCCACTCTTTGATTCTCCAAGTAGGCTGGTCAAAACCAAAGAAACCACAACAGCAGTAGTAAGCTCTGTCTTGCTACGTATATAAACCTCTATGTACACTAATTGAAGACTCTTCATCCATAGAATCGAGCACCTTTTAAAGGCGTAGCCATCGCTTATGATGAGCTCTCGGGTGAGTTCCGGTCCATATCCTACCGGATCTCGACAGCGTAGTTTTTAGTCTGGTAGGAGCACGCCCAATCGGTTATTGCCACCAAAGAGAAATCCAAACAACAACAACAACATCATCATCATCAACATCAACATCAACGGCAAACTACCCACAGGACACGTGAAGCAGTGGAAAGACAACAATGGCTGATATTGCTGGTATTCTAACACAGATTCGTGAGGAAGTGGACCCGACCTTGGCTCCCCTGTTCTTCACTTTCGAAGACTTCTACCAACGTAAGCTATGGCACTACCTCACGCTTTGCCTAGACACGTTCTACCAGTCAAAGCTGTCAATTGGGTTCCGCATGAAGTTATATACCCAGTTCGTATCTGAGTTCAAATGGAAGCTGAACCAGATGAAGAACGTGGAGTTCTTGTCACAGTCCCTCGTTGAAGTTGAGTTCCCAGAGGAGAAGCTGGAATACCTCAAGACATGCCACACAGAGCTAGAGGCACAAGATAAGTTGGACAACGAACAGGCGTTGTTGTTCTTGGAGGTTGAAATAGCAAGATGTAAACTCCATTTGAAACAGGAGAACGATGCCCGTGACGAACTTGACAAAATTGATACAAAGATATCCGCCTTGGATGACGTTGAGTTGAAGTTGAACCAATCATACTATTCAACAAACTCGGAGTACTACAAGGTGAAAAGTGACTACAACAACTTCTATTACCAGAGCTTGTTGTACTTGTCCACTGTAACATTGGATGACCTGAGCGTTGTGGATCAACAAAGATTGGCCTATGAGTTGAGTATTAGTGCATTATTGGCTGATAAGATCTACAACTTTGGTGAGCTCTTGATACATCCGATCCTTTCCACATTGAAGGGCTCAGATTATAACTGGCTTGTTGATTTGTTGTACTCCCTTAACTCAGGTAATATTGAACAATTTTCTGCAAACTTGGGCCATTTGGAGAAAAACCCATTGTTGAAGAACTCTGAATCCTTCTTGAAGCAGAAGATTTGCCTAATGACGCTTGTTGAGCTCGTCTTTAGCAAATCCATTAGAATCATATCCTTCAAAGATGTTTCCAAGGCAACAAAGTTGAGTCTGGATGAAGTCGAACACTTGGTGATGAGAGCTCTCAGCTTGGGTCTCTTGAAGGGATCCATCGATCAAATCAGTCAAACAATTTCCATCAGTTGGGTCCAGCCTAGAATCATTAGCCAAGAACAGATCGCTAACATGAAGCAAAAATTAGTCGAGTGGGATGCAAACGTTTCCAAATTGGGTCATTTCATGGAACAAAATGGGAAAGAAGTTTGGATCCAGTAGATACTACTTTTTTTGTTTCTTCTCTAGAAGTTCAAAATTGAAACGCTGTTCTGTGCGATCACTAGTTATCCATCTGTAGATTTTCTATATCCCGTAGGAGCTGTTCCTTGGATCGACTTAACTTTTCAATTGAGGCTTGGTGGCGTATTTTGAGGCCTTCAACTTCTCTTGTGATCTGTACATTTGGTTGAATTGCTGCAAGTACAGCCCTGAAGTCACCACTCAACTTGTCATTTCTTGCTTTTAATGCATTATGCTTTGACTTGAGCAAATCATATTGGTTCCTTTGGTCGATGAGCCTTTTCTCCAAGAACTTGTTCATGTTGGTAAACTGTAACAACAACTGGTCCTTCGCATTGGCCTCATCAAGACTGGTTGTCAAATCCGATATCTTTTGCTGTAACTCTAAGAATTCTTGCTCATTGTGTGCAGCAACTTGATCAACAACGTTCTTCGTAGCCTCCAATCTTATCTTCTTCACAAGCGAAGCATATCGTAGCGTACTTAGCGTCTCGTCGTAATCCACAGGTGATATACATGCAATCATTGCAGTCTTGGAATTACCACCCAAGGATTCCTTCAATAACCATGTAAGTGTCGAATCCCTGAAAGGTGGTTTTTCGTTCTTCGTTAGAGAGGTAAATACCCTACCCAACGTCGTCAATGATTTGTTTATGTTGGAACCTTCTTTGAAACGAACGCCTGTGGCACCTGTGGCATCAGCACGTTCTGAGCCGGCTAAATCAACCAATCTAAGACATGAGTTCGTTTCTCTCACTAGGTACTCGTTGGAATCGAACTCTGTTATTCTGATGGAGACTGTGAAGACCGCGTGTGATCTTGAAGATTTGTCATTCATCTTTGTAGCGCCGGTTGTTCTATTCTTGTTTCCAATTTTCATATAGTTGACGAAATCATCCACAACTTGTATTGGGAAGCTTTGTAGTCCCTCTATGTAGGGACCGGTCACTGGATCCTCTCGGACCCTCAGCTGGCTGTTCACCTCGTGAGTCTTTAATAGATCACGTACTTGTTCGTTGTAGATCTCAAAGAACGATACCGTCATTTGAGCCTTGGAGCTCTCCGGCATCGCAGTACACGCATCGAACAACTCTTCACAGCATCTAGGTATAATACCTGGCTCTCTCTGCGTGCCCATCATCGTGTAAGACTTACCTGACCCTGTTTGGCCGTATGCAAAGATACACGTATTGTAACCGTTCAACGTATGCTTTAACAACTCACCAGCACATAGATCAAAACACTTCTCCTGCGAAACGAAGCACTCGTCCACTGGATCCAAACTGCACATCGAGTGGTCGAAATGGAACTCCTTGGGCTCTTGAATCTGTTTCTTCGAAGGTGATGAATTGACAGGTAACCGTGGAGGCATCAACGTTGTTGTTTGATCTTTCATCTCCACGAGAACCGCCTGCCCTTCTTCTCTTTTCAGCTTCAGACGAACCCTAGCGAAGACCTGAACGTTGTCCTTCATCTTAAAACTGATCCGCCACGCTGTTGACCTACCCGCCGTGGAGTGTTTGTGCTGAACCGTGGCCTTTGTTTACATTTCTGTCGCACCGAAATCAAAACAAACCGGTCCCGCTTCACAGGTCGGCAAGCCTAAAAAACACAGAAAAGGGCTCAAAAACAGAGGGCAAAAAATCAAAACATTACTACTCAGAATCAACAGATTACAAGTCATAGACACACCAATTACACAATGACTACAGACAGAAAGCGTATGTTAGACTCATCCATCATGTACTAGTACAGATTGCTAACAATAGAGAGCTGAAGCTATCATCAAGGCACAGGACATGCCAGAGGATGTACAGAAGCAAGTACTCGAGATTGCCGCTAAGGCGCTAGAAGAGAATGATTTGGAGAAGGATGTTGCTGGGCAGATTAAGAAGGAGCTGGATAAGACTCACGGACACACATGGCATGTCATTGTCGGGAAGAACTTTGGTTCGTATGTCACGCACGAATCGGGCTTCTTTCTCTATTTCTACATCGGCCCATACGCCTTTTTGATCTTCAAGACTGGTTGAGCGTAACAGCCAGTTCTCTGTTCCCTATATATAGGTTTTGTTGATGTAACTGGTCAACTTGTCTGGTTTCAAGTACACTTGGTTATGCTCCCCCATGTGTGCCATGTATAGACAGTATTCAATACCATTCTGCTGTAACTGAGTTGTAAGCCAGTTCGTCTGTGTCGGGCTGAGCAGCTCATCCTCATAGCTCTGAATCACATGCACCTCTATACTGCTGTCCAATTTGGATATGTCCAAGACTGTGCTGGTGTAATCGTCGTGTGCCTCGCTAACGAAGCCTTCGTACTCAGGGTACTCCTGCACGAGAGTCTTCAAGTCGTAAATCCCCTCCACCAGGTACAGCTTGTCAACAGCGATTCCATGGCTGATACAGCACTGTAAGGCGATCGTTGCACCAACTGAATGGCCCAGTAGCGACACTTTGGTGGCCCCCAGCTCCTGGATGATCCGCTCAACACCGCCCACCACGTCTTGGGCAAAGCCACCGTCCTTCACCTGGTCACTGAGTCGATACTCAACAGAACAGAGCGTAATCACCCTGTTGAGCTCCCTGTGCAGTGCATCGGCATCTCTGAAAGTGTTTGTAGGGTCTCTCCATGCTCCGCCGTGGATGAATATCAACGGTGCAATCTTGGTCTCCTCGCTGAACGGAGGCAGATACTCGTATATCGCCACCATTTCGTGTCCCAGAGGGCCATATTTGATGATCTGGGGCTCGTTCATCGGCTCTGCTTACCTCAACAACTCAGCAACTCCGAGCCTTCTGATAAGAGCAAGAACAGCATCAACAGCCTACAAAGGACAGCGAAAAAGCGGGAAAAACACTGAAAAGTGACAGCTTTTTGTTGCCTGCGGTTTTGTCTACTGGAAGGGGAAAATCAACCAGGTGCTGAGCCCCAACACAGCAAAGCAGCGTGGTGAACATCAGATAGAGCAAATGGACTTTGAAGAGGATAACAATCCTTTTGCTGGAAGCAGCGTGTGGAGCGATACCTTTGGTTCAGGGAGCTTACACGGTTCAGCGGTGGTTGGTGCTGCTGGTAGTGCCTATGGCCATCGTAGCAGTGTGCCTGGTACAGATGCTGGTGTTGACGATACTCAACAACCGTACCACTCGAGTGGAGATAGGAGCCAGGAGGAACAGCTGCCGCCCTACGAAGAGCATTTCAAGGGTCTGGAAATTCAGAATCATCACCAAACAGTAACGGTAGGCGACTCTAAGGAGAGAGACGCTGCGGCAGCAACAGCGGAGGGGGAGCAGTCAGAAGCGGCAGTGGGCACTCCAACGGCGAAGGTGATGACAGCAGACTTCACAACTGAGCCGCTGCATGGCAATTACGTCGAAAGGGTTGTATACGATGCCAATGGTGAAGATGAGCAAGACACTGGTGAATACATGCCGTATATCGCAATTGAGGATGTAACCACGGTGAAAGACCGTGGCCACACTGCAATTGCATACGTTATCCAGTACGGTACATCACAGGTTGTCCGTCGCTATTCTGACTTTGACACCTTAAGAAAGGCGCTGGTGCAGCTCTTGCCAACGGTGGTGGTACCGCATATTCCAGAGAAGCACAGCGTTATGAAGTACTTCCTCAACCCAATCAATGCCAAAAACGACATCAAGGTAATTGCCAAAAGGAAAAGGCTGTTAACTGTTTTCCTACAAAGGTGTTATATGATCCCACAGGTTAGAGAATGCGTTGTGTTTTTGAAGTTTGTCGACCCAGGAGTTAGATGGGCAGATGTGTTAGCATCGCCTCCAGTATCGATCTTACCATCGTCAAATCTATTGGCACCACCACTATGTCCTACAAAACCGTCACCGTTGCATTTGCTGTTGCCAGTTCCGCATTCCACCTCAATTAACAACTTCAAGCCGAGAGAAGAAGATAAGCAAATTGACACGAGGTTTAAGGACTACGAAAGAGTATTCAAAGTGTATAGACAGCTTACTGGAGACTTGACAAAGAGCATAAAAAGGCAAAAGAGACATTTCAAGGGGATGGTTAAGGATTTAGGTGAGCTAGGTGCTTACTACAATGCATTTTCACTTGAAGACACCTATAATATGTCATTTGGAATTGAAAAGACTGGCCAAGCTATAGATATCAACTATATCAATTCAGAGGCATTTGCATTCAAAATAATGACCACCCTTGAAGAACCAATCTTTGACTTCCATCAATCATCTACGGTGGTGCTGAATGTTCTCAAATTTAGAAGATTGAAAGAGATTCAACTCTTTATAGTTGAAACCACGATAAGGAGACGTCAAGCTCGAGCTGAAAGTTTGCAAAACGCGCAAGAGCAGGTTAACAGGCTTAGCGAAGTATTACGAAGAAACGCAGAATCATCTCCTACTATCGCAGAAGCAGTGAGAAGATTGGATAAAGGTGAAAGTGCAAAGATTTCACCCTTATCGAAAATGTTCAATGCCCAGTCTAAGAGTGACGATATCGTCACCATGACAGATCGTGAAAGAGCTACTGAAGTTGAGCAGATTCAAAAGGAACTGGTTAAATTGGAGGATTGCCATGCAGTGGTGTTAAAGGATATTGAACAGGTGAACACAGCAGTTGACGAGAACTGCACCCAACAGTTCCTACAATTTCAGAAACAGTGGCGGGCATTGATGCAGGACTTCACAGAATCGTTGTTAATTTGGTTAAAGGATAATCTGAAGGCATGGCAAGATGCAAAGGACGAGATTAACAAAATGCAAGTCCATGGATCGTCTTAAACATTGCCATCTTCTGTATGGTTTAAAGCGTTAACCTGTCCTCTTCTCCACATTTTGTGAAGTTTTAATAATTTATGAATTTTAGCATCATGAATACATGTGGCATTTTAGAGAATAACGTCAACTCACAGAGGCCTAATCATCATCATCATCATCATCATCGCTAGCAAACTCAATCAGTAGCGATCCATTGGGCCATAGTTGTTGTACTTCCTTCACTGGTGTATCATCCAGTGGAACCACATACCTTGGGAATGGTGATATCAGCTCAAAATCAAACTTGTGATTATAAGCTGGATCAACATCCTTATCCTGATCTAAAAATGATCTGTCGCCATTAGCCATATGGTTCTTCAGGGCAACAAATGAATAAATATCCTTGAGCGTGTGCTCCTTGCTGAACTTCTGGATCACTTGTGCTCCATGTGGCATTTTGAATCTTATTGTTGCGTATTGGCCCTTTTCAAAGCTGTTCAATTCGTCATTTTCATCATTAAACTTACTGTGAACCTTGCAAAGCCATTTCAGCTCTTGCTCTTTTAGCCATTGTGCTACTTGTTCCTGTTGTGCTTTTAAGTTCTCTTCTTCCTCCTTCTGAGATTTCTTGATCTTGTCTGCGATTAGACTCTCCTCGTAGGCTTTGTCTTGTAGTTCCCTGATCATTCTGGAATGACGGAGTTCCTCCTGTTCTAATCTTTTCATTGTCAATTCGGGCTTGTACTTTTCAACTTCAAACTTCAGTTTGTTCAAGAAAGAGTCAGTGGATCTGGTTGGTACCTTCGCAAGAAGAGACATGGATGATATCAGATGTGGTCCAGACGCAACGTTACCCAGTAGAAACACAGATGGTAAAGCACGAACTTTGAAGCATCTCGCTATTTCGTTCCCTTGTGATTCTTCAGCATGCGATACGTACACCAAACAGCGCTCCTCTTTGAGGATATTTACAACATGGTCGTTGTTGAAAGTCCTTTTAAGGAACTGGGTTGACTTGTCATTAGATCCGATCACCACGAGTAAGATGAATCTTGACTCCTGCTTTGCCTCTTCAAAGGCTTCGTTGAAATCACCCTTGTATAACTCAACTGGACACTCTTCATGTGTCAGTTCTCTGAAATGAGCCATGGCATTGAACCCCTTGCTTGTAGGGCGGAGAGGAACTTGATCCGGGGACGGTGGAAACAACAGATTGAAGAGATAAGCCAATCCGGTGAACAAAAGCGTCAAGGTCCTTGGAATCAACAACAGTATGAACAACAAGGGGGACTGAGTTATTGTTTGGAGTCCTAAGTAGTCCACATGTTGATTTAAACCGGTGTTTGACCTCCATCTGTTGGAAATGGGTCTCACAATGGGTAGCTGTGGCAACAACATGGCACGGTTTGGCAGTTCTCCGTTACCGTTGATCAGCTGCTCAAGAGCTGCAACGTCAATATCATTCACAATGTGCTCTCTCTGGTGGCCAGGTTGCGCGTACTGATCTGGTGGCTCGATAAACGGTTCCCTGGCGGCCTCCTCCTCGAGCATTCCGTCAAAGTATTTGCTCAATGCCACCTCCAGGTTCCAGTAGTTATTCCTCAACAGTCTAACGACTTTATCGTACTGATCCTCCGGGAAAGACGTGATCACTTGGAATTCATCGAGTTTCTCTCGTTCAGCGGGGGCAAGGTCGACCATCTTCTGATCTTGTCGAGGGCGCTAGTGGCGTATAAAGTGAGCTAGTCAATATTGGATCAAAAGGCTACGTAAACGGACCAGTTACGAAACAAATGTTCATGCACTGCGTAGCTATTTTGGCACAAATAAACGAAAACAATCCCGCGAAATCGCGCCTTAATTTACGCCAAAGTTTCGCACCGGTTGTCAGAATTGGATTATTTGATTTTAAACGGGATCCCCCTTTGTCGATGATTCTAGAAGGTTCGATGGCTCTGGTGTGTATGATCTACGATAGCGTTGGCGCATATGCCTGATGGTTATAGAAGTATGTTAGCGATCCAAGTTAGCGTGCCTCATCGTCATCGGTTGCAGAGCTTGGCTATCTATGTGAGATGAAAAAAAAAATGGGGCCGAGCAGGGAATTGAACCCTGGACCACTCACACCCAAAGCGAGTATCATACCACTAGACCACGCGGCCGGATTTGTTATCAAATTTTATGCGCTGTTTGTCACACAGTTCATGGATGAATTGGTTAGTTAAATGTATAGCCATGATGGTAGCTCTTTTCTTGTAGGATTCGGACATGAAAACATACTGTGCTTCTGGAATAAGTACTCCGTCTAAAGTTTTGAGATTATGCGAATGTTTTATGTAATGATCACAATGAAAGTGTAACATTCTTGATATACTTGGAGATGACGCTCTCATTTTGACAATCTCGCGCGGATCTCCAAAGCTTTAGATATCGCTGTTTTATCACCAACTGTGAACGCAAATCTTTAATTAATCCTGTTACTTTGTACGTTTAATTATCTTCCAGAGAGATGATATCATATAAAACATGTCAAGCACATAAATTTGTGTCATTTTACCACTCGAAAATAACATAATTTTGCCTAACTTTAATAATAGTACGTAGCTTTATTTTTTTGTTTCAAAAATCTAAAGTCACTTTTTAAACGAAAAGTCTGGAAATTCAATGGTAATATGTGAGATTCATCACTGTTTCCAATTCATTATAACTAATCTTGTATCTTATATTGCCCTATCATGTGATTATAATCAAATTATAGCTTTAACTAAGTCTGGCATTTATACCCTCTTCTGCCTGACTTTTATGAGGAAACAGCTGATTTTATCTGGCTAAGCTGTGACGCTACTATAATTTTACAAACCCATAAGAGCCTTGGGCTTGTTTAGCCAACTCGCTGAACCTTGGATTGTTCGTTGCATTCGAGACCTGTAATCTCTCGCTCAAATAGATGCTAGTCCTATAATTCAATATCTCCTGAACAGCCAACTTGTTCCTCTAGGTGTGTCACATTAAATCCGAACACCACAGAAACCATCTGTATGGGTTTATGGATCTTGGCTCGTACACTAAACGATTTTACTTTTAAAGGATCAAGCTTGTTATCAACGAAGCACGCTATAACTAATGGTTGCATAAACCTGTAAACCTGGATTTATTGTATTTAGTGCAATCAGTTTTTTTCGCTAAACGGTGAGCTAGGTGGAATTGCTCTCTCAAACTGATTTCATCGTGTGCTTAGGGCTAGGCTTCATCATCAACCGAGACACACAACTCAATATTAGAGATGATCACTTATCAAAAACATAAAAGTCATTACATCCATTAAAAATTATCGAGAGAAACTCTAAGACATTGCACCTGGTGATGATACCTTTTGAATCACTCTAATGATGCTGATTACAAAAGTGACCACCCAAGTACACAAAATAACAAACAAGAAGGCACATTGCGATCTCTGTAGACGACAAATGGTTCCAACTCTTGGAGATGAGCTTTCTTCATCTGCAACACAAACCCATCGATTATCATACAGAGTATTGAATGATAGTGACAAGTTTGAACTCGAAAATATGATGAAGAGGAGATCCAACAAGATCAATCTCATTTTCTCCACTGGGTTTCTAATACCTAATGGCTTAGAGCTGAACTCGTCATAAGTAATGTAACCCAAGTACACCAATGCAATTGTCTGAACACATATCGCCATGATTGTACTTGGTTGTTGTGAGACGCTTGACGTGATCCCCGAGGTAACGTAGTACTGTCTCTTGGAGATTCTAAAGATTCTAATCGCAATTGCCAAAGTGATGACACATAGACAAATCAAAACCACACGGAAACACAGAGGGATGTAATTGTTGTAGAGAAAGACCCTCTTGAGATATGGCAACCATTCTTCTCTTTTCTCTGTCGACATCCAATAGCCAGCCTTTGACCTCCTCTTGAAATAGTCCTTCGTCTCAGATGAGGAATCAGAGTTGAAGTCGTTGAATGCCAACTTCCCTTTCTCTGGAGGTGGTCCTTCGTTATTCAAGTAATGTTTCAACCGTTCATCACCACCCCATTTCCCCTCTAGCGTTGGTAAACCCTTTAACGCTTCAGTGTCATGGTATAGCACACCATCGGCAAACGCAGGCGTATTATCAACAACCTCCATTAGAGTTCCCCAGTTATTGTTCATCGAAACCAAGAATGGATCTTGGTGCCGAATATCTTTACACTTGTGATGCTGCATCGCATTATTCTGATTGTTCGCAATGCCGTAGAGGACAAATGGAGGAACCGTCGTTGCCTCATGTGAGTAGTTCTTAACATGGGTATATGGGTTCGTCAATGGCGGTCTCTTGTACTCCCTCTGTTTAAGATCCGTATGCGCCTTCGGTACCACCGCGAGCTGTGAGCTTGATTCTGTCGAGTTACCAGACTCTGGTGTTGCTTCTTTAGTAGACATGCCTTATATTGCACAATGTGTGCTCGTTTCCGCGAGATAGCAACTGTGCAATGAAGCAGGTATTAAAACAAAGATATGTCCAGCAGCTCTATGTATTTCACGAATCGAAATCACAGCACGATGTGACAGATAAGAGGGAAGAAAGAATAGAAACAGCGCTGTGTGTATAGTTGATTCCTTAGAAGGATCGGTTTGTTGTTCTTTTAAGAAATTGTTCGTAACTGTGGTGATATAATCTCCCGTTGTCTTTGTGGCCGACTTGTATTTGTTTATGTTTTTGCTTTTTTACACCTCTTTTAGCACACATTTTGGATGACAGGACGCAAACAACCACACAAACTAATATTTACACAACGGAGAAGTGTGCTAGCCACATCTACATACCCAGCTCTCAGCGATGAGCCGGCGAACACAGTGCCAAAGATCATGGTTATGATGGTACAGTTGTTTCCACCATGGAAGAAACTGCTCTTTTTGTCCTGCTCACGCTGGAACGTGTGGGCGTGCGGGCCCAGTTAGCATGTTACATGTGGGTTGGGATTCAAAAGAAGCGTTGTGTACTAGTGAGAACGATTGGACATACTTGCTTGGGCTCCATGGGACTCAATACCATGTATGGGAAACATGGATACTCAGCGAAGGAATTGAGTGGTTGGGATCTCGACATTGGCGATCACTGATGATGTATTAGTGCGCTAGCACCTCTCCGCTTATGAACAGTGGGTATACACACATTTGCCTATCGAGGATTCAAATAATTACACGCTACAGACAACATCCTGACAACTCGGGGGTCATTGAAGTGACAAATCTGGACCCTTACAACGGGTGTGGGGGAGTCACAGGGTTTTACCGGCTTTGTATGTGAGGGTGCTGTGATGTGTGTAGGATGCGTGAGATGTGTAGGATGCATTTGTAGCGCGCATTTGGCGGTGTCACTTCCACCGCATCAACATTCGAGCCAAAACAGAGTAGCAATCATCAACGTCGCCACTGCATTTACACTGCCAGGTACACAGCCCAAACGTGACGCACAACAGACCAATCATTACTCACCGGGACTGTGAGCTTGACTTGTTTATTGGATTCTATTTCTACCTCTTTCCCTTTGTGACTTTTTAGACTCACCTTGAACTCACTTGATTGCTGTAACGGAAGAATAGGCTGATGATAATGAACCAATCAGTTCTGGCAAGAGGACAGCTTGTGAAGTTGGCATTTAAAAGATACTCGTCGTCATGTTCACACAATGACAAGTACCTGGCAAAGATCTACGCATTCCCAATAACAAAGGACAAGTCATATCTCCACTTCGAATATAACGAGAAGCTTATCAACGTTAACTCTCCCTTGGTGAAATATGAAAACAAAGCAGTTAGTGGTGCTGCAAATCTTTGGAATAAGATGCAGCAATCTGATAAACCGGTGAATCAGAAGATTGTTCGCTTTGTATCCAGATTCATTGAAAGAATACCATGGACAGAGGACTCGCTCAGATCTATACCTTCAAGATCTGCATTACTCAGACAGGTCAAGACCCACGGAGATGATGGCACACACGCCGACAATTCACCGTTATTGAAACCTGCAACTGCTGTTGATGGTGAAGAACTTGAAGGTATCCCTGTGTTCTATCCAGCACATCTGATGACCCCAGTGACTCTCGCAAAGGAGATTGATACGCTATGCCATCAGGCAACCACATACCATAAGAAACAGATGCTGTTAACAGGTATCGGTGTGCCATTGTCATTACCAATTGCACTCGTTCCAGTGGTTCCAAACGTTCCAGGGTTTTACCTTGCTTATAGGTTTTACTGCAACACAAAGGCTTATATCGGTGGATTGCACCTTGACCTTTTCAACAAGAACAAAGAGCTGATATACAAAGATGAGCCCCTATTAGACGATGTCTATGAGTCCGTTAGGGAGAACGAGGATGACATCTTACTCAATGAGAGCATTGTGCAACAACTCGTGGATACTTTTAAGGTCGATGGGGCAAGAACAGGCTTGTTAAAGGCGTTGAGACAAGAGATCCACGCATTAGAGAAGATTGAAGAGGATCAAAAGAAGCATTAGACTGTACATAGGCAATGACAACGGCAGATCACTAGAGATTCCTCGTTCCCTTTATCAAGGCAGTAGTGGCACCAGTAGTCGTTTAGCCCTAACAAGATCTCAAACATGGAGCCCTAATAAAAGTCACGTGTTGAAACGCATAGCCCTCACCAGGACACCAGGACACCGCGGAGACCTCGGATTTGCGTACCATTTGTGGGACGCAAATAGCAAAAAATGCGCGAACCTGCAAAAGTTTGAGTCGGAATTAGAGGGTGCTGACCCACTCGTTGGCTTTCGACCAAACCTTTTTCATCGTCGAAAAGTTTCAAATCTCTTCTCTTTTCTCCAACACTTTTTTTTGAAACCCTTATATACAATTCTTAAACAGTATGTGCCCTATAATAAGCAGTCATGGTCATTAGGCTACTCTATGGATGAAACACAGGTGAATTGGTGACATACAATCTGTCTACTGGAGGTGTTCACTGGCTCCATTGCATCTCATCCCCATAGAAATGTCCAGCGTGTGACCAGACATGTACCTAGACGAAGGGTTCCCTTAACTAACAATGATCAACAGAGATGCGTAACAAATGGAGAAAGAAAAGAGTCAGAAGACTTAAAAGAAAGAGACGGAAAGTCAGAGCCAGATCTAAATAAGCGGACTGAAACAGATTGATGGGACTGCTGCTCTGTTGAAGAACCAGTCTGTGTCCAAGTTCCTTTCCGCCTTACAGGTTGAACGGGATGGAAGACTCTGGCTGGGACCTTGAGTAGAGTCGATGGCCTCATCGCTTATACTATTTGTTTCATGATACTGGTTTCTTATTAATTTCAGCTAGCAAGGCGAATTTATATGTTTGGTGTGATGGTAAAATTTGTTGAGAGTCTTTAAGGTGTTGGTTCTATCTTTTTGATGGTGATGTTTTAGAACCTCTTGGTGCTTTTACTGTTGTATTGGGGATTGGATTTGCCTCATTAGTCCGCAGGAAAATGTATGTTTACATATATTTCTAAGATCGTTGTAGACAGCTTAGCCCAAACCGTTGGAGCAAACATTCCGTAGCAATGTCTGTATACACACCAACACTGACACCTCGTCAACGGCACCATCAACGCTTGCTTCCCAGTCGTGTATACACACGCTGTGTGTCCCCCACCACATCTATTACATAAGCAGGCAGATCTAACAGTAGGGTAACGGAATCTAGCGCGCACAACAAAAAAATCCCGAGCCAAAGCCAATGCATTACCCTACCGACTTTGCGCTATAGGCTCCAACTTAAGGAGGTGCTGCATTTTATTTTGACCCTTCTTCCTGTGAAAGAGAACAGGTTTGATAAAGCATTTTCCCCTTTGCGCTTTGCTGGAGAAACAGACAAGACAGAAGAGGATACGCTTATTCAAGCCAATTGATCGTATATCTGTGCTAATTTGAAGATACATTACATCGTTATCGAGAATGGTGAGTACCAAGCGTGCTTGTTGACTGGGAGACGAGGGCATAGCGTTTGAGGCGAATGCCCTCGAGAGATGTCCAGAGCGTACCATGGCTTGAGCGCAGACCCACTAACGATATACCGTAGGCTGGTGCTTTAGAGAATGCTCGTAAGGAGATCAAGAGAATCTCTCTGGAAGACCACGAGGAGTCCGAGTACGGCCAGATTTACTCTGTGTCCGGTCCTGTTGTCATAGCTGAAAACATGATTGGCTGTGCCATGTACGAGTTGGTGAAAGTTGGTCACGATAACCTGGTTGGAGAGGTTATTAGAATCGAGGGTGATAAGGCAACGATCCAGGTGTACGAGGAGACCGCAGGTGTGACCGTTGGTGACCCTGTTTTGAGAACTGGTAAGCCATTGTCCGTCGAATTGGGACCAGGTTTGATGGAGACCATCTACGATGGTATTCAAAGACCGTTGAAAGCCATTAAGGAATTATCACAGTCCATCTACATCCCAAGAGGTATCGATGCTCCAGCATTGGACAGAAACATCAAGTACGACTTCAAACCGGGATCCCTGACAGTTGGAGACCACATTTCGGGTGGTGATATCTTTGGCTCAATCTTTGAGAACTCCCTTTTGGATGACCACAAGATTCTCTTGCCACCAAGAGCTAGAGGTACCATCACATCCATCGCTGAGGCTGGCTCTTACACCATCGATGAGCCTTTGCTCGAGGTTGAATTTGACGGAATTAAACACAAGTACTCAATGTTCCACACATGGCCAGTTCGTGTTCCAAGACCAGTCGCTGAGAAGTTGTCCGCTGATTACCCATTGCTTACCGGCCAAAGAGTGTTGGACTCCTTGTTCCCATGTGTCCAAGGTGGTACCACTTGTATTCCAGGTGCCTTTGGTTGTGGTAAGACTGTTATTTCCCAGTCCCTTTCTAAGTACTCCAACTCTGATGCCATTATCTACGTTGGTTGTGGTGAGCGTGGTAACGAGATGGCTGAGGTGTTGATGGAGTTCCCAGAGCTGTACACCGAAATCTCTGGCAGAAAGGAGCCAATTATGAAGCGTACCACTTTGGTTGCTAACACATCTAACATGCCTGTCGCTGCAAGAGAAGCCTCTATCTATACCGGTATCACACTTGCTGAGTACTTCAGAGATCAAGGTAAGAATGTTTCCATGATTGCTGATTCTTCCTCCAGATGGGCCGAGGCGTTGAGAGAAATCTCTGGTCGTCTTGGTGAAATGCCTGCTGATCAAGGTTTCCCTGCTTACTTGGGTGCCAAGTTGGCCTCTTTCTACGAGAGAGCTGGTAAGGCTGTTGCACTGGGTTCCCCAGACCGTATTGGCTCTGTTTCTATTGTTGCTGCTGTGTCTCCAGCCGGTGGTGATTTCTCTGACCCTGTCACCACCTCTACGTTGGGTATTACCCAAGTGTTTTGGGGTCTGGATAAGAAACTTGCGCAGAGAAAGCATTTCCCATCCATCAACACCTCTGTTTCATACTCTAAGTACACCAATGTTCTTGGTAAGTACTACGATGCGAACTATCCAGAGTTCCCAACGTTAAGAGATAGAATTAAAGAGATCCTGTCTAAGGCCGAGGAGTTGGAACAAGTTGTGCAATTGGTTGGTAAATCTGCCCTTTCAGACTCTGATAAGATCACCTTGGATGTTGCCACACTGATCAAAGAGGACTTCTTGCAACAAAACGGTTATTCCACGTATGATGCCTTCTGTCCAATCTGGAAGACATTTGATATGATGAGAGCATTCGTCGGATACCATGACGAGGCACAGAAGGCTGTTGCTAACGGTGCAAACTGGAATAAGTTGGCTGAGCAAACTGCAGACGTGAAACATTCTGTCTCATCCTCCAAGTTCTTTGAACCATCAAAGGGTGAAACTGTCGGTAAGGAGGAGTTTGAAAAGTTGATCCAAAGCATCTCTGAGAGATTTGCAGAGGCAAGCGAATGATTTAGCGTATCCACTTAGAAATAATAATAACATCACCAAAAGAATCTCATCTCATGATACTGTATCCACCCCAACTAATGTGGACGATGTGAAAGGTAGAGTGCCCTGGTGTCTTCATCAATGCTTTGGCAGTTACATGAAAGACAAGCCCAACAGTCTAACCACATTTCTGAGCAAATCAGCGATAGTTCGTCACAGAACAGTGGCTCTGAGGCAAGCTCTCCGTTAGCACACTGCACTACACATCGTTGTGCCACCATATCTTGGTGAGCGGTGGGTTGGTCTTTCACCAAGGCTCTTATATCTTCGTCGCTTATGGGAAACGCCTCAATGGTGAGTGGAGATTGTTCCACGGCGTCCTGTGCGCTGTCTTCCAACTTCACAGCGGTTAGTCTCTGTAGCATTGATGAGCTTATCGATGGTGACCGTGCCAATTGATCCAACTGTGCTGTAGTTGCTTCGACCAGTGGGTCTTCATCTATCGTGCTGAGTCTCTGATTGCCTCCATAGGGTTCCGTGCCGGGAGGTCCCATGCTGGAAGGTTCCATGCTGGAAGGCCCCACAGAGGATGTTCTCAGCTCATCGTGTATTCGCTGAAGTCGCTGTATGCTCACAGAACCTTCAACATCACTATCAGCTGTGTCTTGAGCCCCCGATATGCCCAAGACTTCGCACTTTGGCATGTTTGGCCTTTGATACGCGTGCCTGTCGTTTAAAATATCATCCACTTTGAAGGAGCTCTGTGGCGGGCTCCACCGCACCAACTGGTCCTCCATCCTTTGAAGGAGTATATCGTCCGTAGGGAACGTTCTTGTTGACTGCCTTCGAATCACAGCGTCTCTCAAAGTATGGCCGGCGCCTCGGTAGTATTGCACCGTCTGTTCGAACGGTGGTAGATGCGCAATCTCATCAACCACGATATCCTCTCCTATGAACACATCTGGCCCGTTGAGCCGGTCCACTGGCTCATGAGCGAAGCATCGATTCAGGGACTCTGACTGAGCGTGGCTGCCCAAACGTGACACGCTGTCAGGCTCCATCAGTGTTGATACCGTTGTCACTGGCTCGAGCTCCTCAGTATGCACACCGCAGTCCGATACAGAGAGCCCTCCACCTGTCATTCTGCCCTAAGCTGGCTGCCTGTTGAAAACACACGCAGGCACTGTTCAGCCCAACGGCACAGGCGATTTGTGTCCACCGAGCCCGTGGAGGCCAGCATCCAGTTCACAAAAGCATACAAAGGCTTACAGAGGCTTACAAAGGCATACAAAAGCGTGGAAAGGCTTACAAAGCTGGCCTACACCGACGCTGCGAGCCTATACATCCCCGGCAGGTTAACCCCGACAAAAAGCCCGACAGAAGGGCGATGAGCTGTTGCCGGTGGACGGCCTGGTTTGGAGCACCAGCGCAGTTGTCCAGGGCCCACGGGGGATGATGGCTGAACTGGCGTGGCATGAAGCCCCGTGCACCGATTTGAGCCGAGCTTGATGGTGCTGGACGGTGTTAAAGCGTGGTCTTGGTGCCAGGCAAATGGTTGCAGTGGCAGTGTGCTACTGCCACGAGCGTAGCGGGGGACTCCGTACGCCAGGCAGGCTATAACAGCGAAGCCAGGCAGGCTATAACAGCGAAGCCAGGCAGGCCACAACAGCGAAGCCAGGCAGGCCACAACAGCGAAGCAGAGTAGCGTCAATTGACAAGCTGGTGCCTTTCTTCCACGAGAGCACCTGCCTGTGTACCCACAGCACAGCTTCACAGCTCAGCTCCACAGCACAGTCCCCTTCCTCGCGGACAAACCACCGCCCGTCCCCTACAGTTGCAGCTGCGTTTACATCACACCGACTTCCTCACAGCACCTCCCCCAGATCAACTGAAGCTTCCTACAATGCCCCCATAATGAACCCTCCAACCACCGCCATCTTGTACACATTTTGAAGAGGCTCCCAGCCTAAGCGTAACCAATCGCCGGTTGGAGGCCCGGTTGGAGAGCCGGCACGCGTACGAGCCCGGGAATTGCAGTCATTGGCGGAGACCACAGGCAAATTTTCATCTTCACGGCCGGACGGTCCACAGGTGGGCAGAGAGCCGATGGGACTTATATAACCACGGAAGGGGATTCCACTACTGGCGCTCCACACACACACACACACACACACACACACACACACACCGAGGTTATCTATGCAATGGTGCTGACGAACACGCACTCACGCTCTGCCGTGTCGCCAAAGAACGTTGCCTTTGAGGAGTACCAGGTGGAAAACATCAACAAGGATGAAACCCATCAGTTTGTCATTGATGAGGAGGGGATGAGGTCTGAGGAGACCACGCTGGCGGAAAAGGACAGGGATGAGGCCTTCGACTTCTTGAAGAAGACCGAGCAGGTGCTCCATGGGGGCTCTGTGCCTTATCCCAAGGCTCTTGCCAGGAAGATTGATATGAGAATCATGACTGTTATGTGTGGCAGCTACTTCCTGCAGTTCATTGATAAGAACTCCCTCAACCTGGCTGCCGTGCTGGGTATCAAGGCCCACCTGGAAGACCATCCCAACGGGTTCGCCAACCTGGGCACCATCTTCTATGCGTCTTACATATTTGCCGAACCGTTTGCCTCGTATCTGCTCCAGGTGCTGCCAACTTCGAAGTTCCTCTCAGCCTGCATCATCGCCTGGGGCTGTGTGGTGGCCTGCCACGCTGCGTGTAAGACCTATGCCAGTCTGATGGTGATCAGAACATTGCTGGGTATCTTTGAGGCGGCACTGTCCCCAGGTTTAATCGTCATATCGTCGATGTACTGGACCAAGGAGGAGAACATGAAGAGAACGGGCATCTGGGTCTCGTTTGCCGGTCTGTCCACAATCGTTGGAGGACTGTTGTCATTTGCGTTCCAGCACGTCCATGCTTCGCTCGAGTCATGGCAGATCTTCTTTCTTGTGCTTGGATGCGTCACTATTGTGTTTGGCATCTACATGTACATGGTCTTGCCTAACAATCCAACAAGTGCGTCTTTCCTCACCGAGGAGGAGAAGATGATTGTGCTGGAACACATCAGGGTGAACCAGACAGGAACAGAGAATAAGACGTTCAAGAAGAAGCAGATCATGGAGCTGTTGTTCCGTGATAAGCACACTTGGCCGTTGTTCTTCCTGACAATCATTTCGATGATATCCACAGGTGCTCTTGGTACGTGGTCTGTGACGATTTACAAGACCTTTGGATTCAGCTCAAAGGTGTCGTCACTCCTACAGATGCCTGTCGGAGCTGCCATGATCATCGCCATCCTTGGTGGCACCTACACGTGCTCCAAGATTGGCAAGAGAACCATCGTGTTTATGATTATGTGCCTACCAGGCATTGCCGGTTACGTGATTCTCCTTGAGAATCCAAACCGCATAGCAAATCTCATCTCCATCTATATGATCATGGGATCAACTGGTGTCATTGCGCTTCTATACTCATGGAACAGTGCCAATACAGCAGGCCACACCAAGAAGATTGCCAGAAACGCCATGACAATGATTGCGTTCTCCATCGGCTCCCTGATAGGCCCTCAGCTCTTCAGAGCAGACGAGGCACCAGAGTACAGAACAGCAAAGGCCGTGCTGATCGCAACGTCCGTCGTCTCGGTCCCATTGGCTGGCCTTGTAGGGTATATCAGCAAGAAGGAGAACGAGAGAAGAGACAAGATGGGCCCTGTAACGCTGCCACCAAACTACGAGTTCAGAGATCTCACCGACATTGAGAACCCAAACTTCAGATATGCATATTAACTCATCATCACCATCAAACATAGTCAATGGTTTCATCTCCTGTGTAAATAGTCTCCACCATTATAAGCTCATTTTGTATAATAATGCCCATACTGTAGGCGATAGTCCACGGATATGCGAGTGCTCGTTGAAGGATTTCATCACCGGCACCGAGACAATATCAAAGTGCTTACAACAGGGGGGAAAGCACAATCATTTGAAGTGTGTATGAACATCGTGTTGCAAATGGGTAGAGAAGCGTCTCCAGTGATTGTAGGTGCTCTGCAATGTCAAAAGAACTCGTTTCTGAAGGAGTTCAAGTCGGTTGTTGTTCGCTGTGAGGAGGAGAAGCCCGAACAGCCAAAGCAGGGCGGCAAGAAGAAGTCTAAGCAGGATGGTGTTGCGGCACAGTTGAAGTACGCAGTTGAGCTCCATGATACGATTCTCTTCCCTGAAGGTGGCGGCCAACCTTCAGACCAGGGATATATCATTGATAAGGACGGGAAGAGTCATTTTGTTGGGCACGTTAAGAGAGATAAGCTCAGGGCGCTTCACCTCGTTGACGAGCCTGTTGAGCCAGGCACAGCGGTTACGCTCCAGGTGGACTGGAAGAGGCGGCTGGACCACATGCAACAGCATACGGGACAGCACCTTCTCTCTGCGGTGCTGGACAAGTACGGGTTGAATACGCTCAGCTGGAGTATGGGTGATATGGTGAACTATATCGAGATTCCTAGGGCGTTGTCCGAGGAGGAGCTGGCCAAGATCAGTGATGAGGTTAACGAGAGGATCATCGAGGCCATTCAGATCTCTGTCGAGACGCCTGGTAATGACGACGTCAAACAGGATAAGATTCCAGATGATTATGACGTTGACAAGGGGATCCTAAGAGTTATAAAGATTGGAGAATTGGATCAGAACCCGTGTTGTGGAACCCATCTCCAATCAACAGCTCAGATCTTGTCCATTGCCTTGCTCCACCAAACTTCTGTGAGAGGGACAAACTCGAGATTACACTTCATCGCTGGTGATAGGGTTCGCCAGTATACGGTTCAAAACCATAGAATCTTAAAGCAGTGTTCCAACGATCTATCCTGCCAATTTGACGAACTGGCAGACAAGATTTCTCAGCTGAATAACAACTATAGAAAAGCATCGAAGAAGGAAGCTTCGTGGAAAGAGGAAGTTGCCAAGTACCAGGCCTTGGAGATGATCGTGCAACTTGAGAGCAAGGATATGGCGTATCTTTATAGAGCCGATGCAGGCTTGGACTACTTGACTAACATTTTCAAGACTGTTTCAAAGGAACAAAGAGATGGCCAGACTATTGTTCTTTTGTCTGGGGAAGGTAAGGAAGGTGGTTCCATCATCATCAACTCATCCACAGCTGAAAAGACGGCTGATATTGCCAAACATTTACAAACCTTGGTTTCTGGATTGAAAGGAGGAGGTAAGGCTAAATGGCAAGGTAAGATCTCCTCTTATCAGAAGGGAGAGCTTGAGGCAGCTCTGGAATACCTTGAATCCTTTTCTTCTTGAAGATTTATTTATTATGCCATGTATTACATGATGTGTTATAAGTATGCGTCATTATTGTATTATTATTATACGTCGTTAGTATTGGACTGTTCATTCCTCTTCATAAACCTAGGAACTAGTCCGCTGATTCTCCATCTCCAACGGAGTTTCTTCTTTGCCTCGAGTAACCAGATTGCAGAGGTTCGATCCATCATTTCAAACCTCTTTGCTGGTGAACCATCCCTTAAATGACCCTTTAGCCTATCCACCAAGGTCTTTGAGAACTCTGTGTTTTTACGCCTTTTCATCGAGGGCTGTGCTAATGCCTCTTCAATATCATCAATATCTTCAGGAATAGTAGTCAATCCTGATAATGTTGTATCGAATTCATCTAGTAGCCTTGATAGGACCTCATACTTTTCAGTACAGTTGCAGCATACAAATTCCGTATAGTTCTTTGTAGTGCCCACTAAATGACTGCTGATGTCGTAGAGTGGGGTTTCACATATGACACAGTACTTAAGCGAAGAATCAGTTGCTATTGAGAACTCGACCCTTGGATATTCATTCGTGTCTGATAGTTTCAGAGTGGCCATAGAGCCAGTCAGCGAACTGCTTGAATATCGAGTAGCATCAGACGACGGTCCAAGCACAGTGGAATGCTGTGAGGTACACGGCGTACTCCACACTTCATTATCATATCCCTGTAGATAGGAAGATGTTAATAGTAATGAATTCGAGCTTGAGCCGATCTCCAACCCACTGGGCGGTAACTTTGAAGAGTCATTCAATGTGAGAATAGACTTGGCTCTCGAGAGGTAGGTGGTAGCATCCATCTCTGCTTCCTCGTTGATGACATTGTCTTCTGGCTCAAAAGCTTTCATAGATTTCTTCAGCTCAGATACAGAGAGTTTCTTCCTTCCCAGGGTCTTTTGCTTGATATAGTCCTCCACCAAGACTATAGAGGTATTATCCAGAGGCGAGTTGGTCTTGCTAGAACCAAGCTCGAGGTCAGTGGCGTTGAACTCCGGACTCTTCTGTACTGATGGCGACAAGTTCTTGGGGCGAGGTGGGGCCAGAGGGAAGGACGTGAGCTTCTGGTCCAGCATGTTGTCCAGATGCGATCTCTTCGGCTGTAGTCTGTGATAGTCTTGGACGTACTTCTTCCTGTTGACAAACCCCATGTGTGATCTCGACCTCGTAGGGGAAGGCTTGACTGGTGTTTCAAGAGTCTTCAATGAGGGCAACTTGCTAGGAGTCGAGGCCATCGGACTTGGAATCGGCGACTTTACAGAGAATGTGAACTCCTTCAAAGAGAGCTGTGGACTCATCTGCATAGCGTTGAACGTATTTGTAACGTCTTTCATCCGTTGAAGCTGGCGATCTTGCTCTCGTTTACGGGCAAATCTCAACTAGCAGACTCCTTCCAAATCACAGGGGAGAAGAATGTAGTGTGAGCACACTGGTTTCATCAACAGGAAAGCCGTGCATTTTGTGCCAACTTGTACTTTTTCTGGTTTTGGCGGGAAGATGCGCACTTGCATGCCGAAATGTAAACAAAGGCTGCTTACCGCATTGGGCCAAAAGTATGAAAAGGACATCCAAACATCACCAGCACAGAGGGCGTACGCTACGAGTGAGTACAATTCTGATACATCGAGGGTGACATTGCAGTTTGTCATGGTCCTTTGTAGAAGTTGCCATTCTCAAGGACATTCGCTGTGTGTATTGTGTGTTGTACATGCATATACCAGAGGTCAATCTCCCTCTCCGAGAAGGGTAATCTTATCGATCACGTCTATTCTAGCGTTTTTGTAAGTCTCATAGCCGTTTATCCCAGCTTCTAAAGAGCCCAGTTGCATCTTAAAGATGTATGTGTCGGTTTCCAACTCGTCAAGTTTTTGTGTGCAGTCCCTTATTTTGAAATAGTTTGCCTGGTGTGTTCTCCGTATCTTGTCAATCTCTGTTTTAGCAGCGCTGCCCAGTGTCTTCTGGACTCTGTCAGTTTCATCCATACCTAGGAGCTTGATCCAAGGCGAGCCTTGCCCTGATGTCTTTGATGGAGCCGTGCTGTCCGGTGTTGAATTGTTCCTTGCGCTCGGCGTGTCGTCTCTACTGACTGATGGCTTTGGCGCAGCATTGTTGAAAGACGCAGATTCGTTCGAATGTGTTGAGGATGGCGTCTTCTCCTTGTTGAACCAGCTCTCACGACGGTTCGAGAACTCTTCTTGGTAATGGTGTCCTCCGTGTGTGTTGTAATGGTTTCCTCTGGCGCTGAATCTTGGGTTGTAGCCTCCGCGACTGTGATGGCGACCTTCATACCTATCATAATCCTCTCTTTCACGTCCATATCCATCTCTATGGCGGTCATAGCTATCTCGTCCATCGTCGTACCCTCCATAGGAACCACCGTATGAGCCGCCATAGCCTCCCCGTCTTCCACGCGGACTGTCATATGGGCCGCCATATGACCTTTGGTACCCTCCACGATAACTGGTGCATTACCGTGTTAGTAACATAATGATGAAGCCATAAATCCATAGGAAAACTTACTTTCCGCGATATCTGCTATCCCTTCCTGACATTGGCGTGTTATATATTTGTTTAGTCCCTCTATTTCTCACGTGAGGATTTCACTTAACTGTGCTTTCCTCAGCTGTCTATTTTGTGTTTTTTGTGTTTTTTTCGTCGGTGGAAGAAGTGTTGATGGAGTGCCTGAACCAAACGGTTTGTTACTCTTAGCTATGGCCTACAATGTGACATTTCTATGCTTTTATTTCGTTATTAGGTTTCATGCAAAATTAAGTAATCATAAGGTGGCCATTGTTGACTCGAAAGGGATATCTCCATCGTCTGAGTCACAGCACCAGTCTTTAATCTCGTTAAGCATACGCGCAGAGTTGAGCATGTCCTGTTTCCACTCTTCAGTTCTCATTCTGTACTCAAGAACTTCACAACCTTCAATAAGAACTGCTTCTCCTCTTTGGTATTTGAGTCTTTGAAAAAGCACCAAAGGCTTGAAGTTAGTAAGAGCTAGGATGTGTCTAATCTCCAGGACAGACACGTTTGAAAACAACCCTTCTGCGAAGATGCGTGGTAGCGAGTTGTTTGTGAGTTGGACACAGCCATTCAGAGAGAGCCTAGTGAGCGTATCTGAAGAAGTAAGGGCCAATGTCCAAAGACCGCTATCTGTGATAGAACAGCCAGCAAGACCTAATGTCTCGATTTGTGTATATTTCGACACAGCGTTCAAAGTCAGATCTGTAATCTTCGAAGATTGAGAATGACGACCCAAGTTTAACGTTGTAATGTTATTACAGTTAAACAACAGGTTGACCATGCCTTTGTCAGTGACCAAACCACATGCTCTGAGATCCAAGGTCTCTAATTGAGGACAGTGTCTGGCCACCATGTTAAGAAATTGATCATCAACAACTCGGGAACCAGGTAGAACAAGCTTCTTCAATCCCAAACCTGCAAACATAAGGGAGCTTGGTAAAACCTTTGGACAGATGTACATTTCAATCCATTCCAAACTGCCACTCACAAAGGGAGCAACGGTTTCAATGTCCTCTTGTTCTGCATGTGGTAGTTTGTGCATGATGAATAACTTCGTGTTGGATTTTGATCTTGTCAACTGACAACGTTTTGGAGATCTTTGAACAAACTTATCCCATTTGGCTGCATCTGCAAAGAATAACTTTGTAGTGGCAACTTCTTTAGCAACTTGGTACCAGAGCTTGTTCACAAATAAACAGTTGTACAATGAGTTACAGTGATTATAATCAGCGATTGGGTTTCCCTCAGAATCCAAAGTACTGGTCACGGCATCAGACCAGGCTTTCTGTGCTTTGGCCTCATCCTTGTATATCAAAAGAGCATGTTGGTAAGACAAAGGTCTTCTTCTGATTGGTGGACGCTCAATTGGAACAGAAGTATCCACATCGACAAATGTCAAGATCTTTGTCAAGATCTCAGGAATGCGAAATATAGGATGGCATTGGTTATGATCAATTTGCAACGACAATTGGGAAAATATCTCCACTGAATGAGCACCAACACTTGGTTTGCGTGGTGTAGCTAAAGTCTGTGGAGTATCTGGTGTGAATGGATGAAAATAAGTGGTGTCCTTGATTGGTGTAGACAGTGGACTAGGGAATGGTGTTTCATCGCTGTCCTCTTCGGAGCTTGGTGATAAATCTCTAGAGCTTGAAAACACACTTTTGAACTTTGTAACAAGGCGGTTCTTGTTAGGAGGTATCCTGGATGGTTTTCTTGTTGGTGTGACTGGGAACACAATGCGAGGTGAACCGTAGAATCTCTTTGCGGGTCTCGAAGACTCACAACAATCATCTTCTTCATTGACTCGTTTATAAGAATGTGAAGATGCTGCCATAGTAAACCAAGAAGAATAAAACAAATGAAGAAAGTGAACGGGTAACGAACGGAGACAAACAAACGAGTGGATAGAGTTTAACGAGTGACAGAGTAGTTGGAAAGTGTGGTATCAAAGGAGTGGACGTCAACGCAACTTAATGGTGACAAAAGTTTTGGTTCAGGACTTCAATTTTTCGACAGCTTGGAAGTTCTAGTGAGTTGAAATCAGGTATGCAATCCGGAGGACTGATAAGTGTATGAACGGTATGTGTATGAGAGAGTCTTCCTCCTTTCTTGGCCCTGGACGGGGGAATGTTGGACTGGTGAATATGTGTGTAGATTTGGATACAAAAAAGGATATGTGATGTGAAAAAGGGGTCCTTTGTTCTTCCGTTGCAAAGTGAAACGACAAAGGGATCAATTATGGGCTTGTTGAAGAGTCAACTGGGAACAGCTCAACCTCACAAGACACTGCATTGGACACATGGAATATCAGTTCTTTATGGAAGTATTTATAAAAGTGGAGGGAACCACCCAGAGTGTACCAGCCATTTATTGAAGACGTCGTCCCAGACAGAGAGCCGTTTTGAAACATTGGCGTTGCTGCTGCCTGAAAGCACGAAATATGCACGCGAAACGCTTTTCGAGCCAGCCAAAACGCGGGTAATAAAAATGCACATGGGCGTGTTAGCCAGACCAAAAAGAGAAAACATTAGCTGGGAATAAATGATAAGGAGGTGTAAAATAAGGGCTGTTCAGTGTGAATGGAAACGTGGTTCTAAGTCCATTGCGCCCTATCATTTGCACAGCTTTGGCCAGAGTGGGAAAGTAAGGCCATTGCTTGTTCTCCATTGAATCCGTAGTTGCAAAACGATGAAACTCCGTTAATTACGTAGTGCGTTCGCGCTCCTGTGCGTTTTCCACTTGTTTACCTTTTTCGAAATTGGCGGAGGGAGGGCTGGCAAGACGAGCGACACTGTTGGCTCTGAGAGGCGAGTTGAGACAAACAACCAAGCTTACGCGCCGTAAACGTCAGAGCGTACGGGAAATAGCTTAGCCAGAGACTGAGACACTAAACCTAAGGTGGGTTGGTGTACAATCCACACAATAAATGCCCAATCGATTACGCTGCCAAACCTGAGCCATGACGTCGTTACCAGTACAAAGTTCTACTCGCAGGTGAGAGGTGGGTGCTTATTGTCTCTGCCGACAAATTCCCCCTGTAATCAGACCAGTTAGAGACCTCTGTCTCAATTTGTACTATGTTGGTGTTGCTATTCCCCTTAATGTGTAGCGTTGAGTTAACCCAATTATTAAGAGTCCACTTCGCATTTGGAATTCTGGGACACCAGTGTTGCAGGGAGAGATACGGGGGTTCCCGCTCACCATAACAAGGAACAAAGGCAGTAGCTGGAACCACGAAGACGTCTCATTGAGAATCCATCGCTTAGCCGATTACAATAGCTGGTCGATAACAGGGGTTTAGGCATGTCATTCAACATTCCACAGTCCACTTACATAATGTGCATGTTCCTCCCTTTCAAGTTGGAAACATAAACGCAGATTTAGCCTATGTTCCTGCGGCACCCAGGTGCTGGCGCGGGTCCTGGGTGCTGTGTTGGTCCAGCTCAGGCGGTGGGTGGCAGGAACTACTGCTAGGGAAAACAAGAGCTTTCCGCCACGGCAGGTTGAAGTTTCCAGTTACGCAGACAGCGAAGCAGGAAGTGTTGACAAAAGAACCGACAAACCAACCACCGCCATCACCATCACAACCAACACCTGGGTGTTGTAGATCCTTGCAATGTGCTTTATATGAGTAAAGTTGACCGCGAATAAGCTGAACCTGTACTGGGATGCATTAGGGGCCGTCCATTGACCATAGATGGGAACAACAGACGAATATGTTGGTAGCTGTTTTCGGTTCTCATAAAGTGTACTTTGGAAAACTATATGGACAGCATCTGACTACCAATTAACCTCTGGCATTCACAGAACGCCGTTTGAGGATAATTTCTGATGGCTTTTGATATGGGACCTAAAGCTCTAGGAATGTAGTCAATTGATAACGACACCACCACGCCACATGTGGAGATAACTCATCACTTCCCCATGCTAACGACCAATGGTCCCTTTTATGGGCCTTTTTGCTTGGAGTTGAAGGTGGGAGAAAACTTTTGGCCTTCCTTTCGCTTGTAATATACATCCAAACATCTCCTACTAGAGCCTGGCGGTTCTTTGGGGGGATTTCGTAACAAGTGGCGAAAACAAACGAAAAACTCAATCCGCAAAATCCCGGAATTAGGCAATAAATTCGCGCAAATTATTCGTTAACTTGTGCGCAAAAACCGAAAGTGAACAACCCACAAAAAACACATACACAAAAGAAAAAAAAACACACAGCAGGAAGGGAAACGCCGCCGCAAAAATTCAGAAGAGAAAAAAACATTCGCTGTTGAGAAATAAAACATAAACAACAAAAAACTTACAAATACAACACAACTAGTTTTATACCATTATAGCGGCTATTTTCTAAGCGGGCGGTTAGCTTCCAAACTGTTGAGGATTGTTACACCCTAATATCTTCTCATTGAACCCATACCAATATCCCGATATATCACATTTGTTTGTCATTTCATTTCTATTCAGATATTGTGTGATTGGGTATTTACGGAGAAAACAGAAAGTAGGGACAACAGAGAACACACCACTGATTGGTTGGGGGCGGTAACGTGTGTATATATACACATACACAGCATTATACATCCATCCTAGCCGATGTCTGGGTACAGAGGCCAGCGACCTGGTGCTTCGAGCCGGCCGGGTTCGATAGGCTCTACAGGTTCATCCTATGATGGGTTTTCAAGGCATCGTTACTCGGAACAACAACATTCTTCACAGCAAAGTTCACAACAGCCCGGTGGGTCATCATCAGGGTCCACTTACAAACCATACTGGCAGTCACGAGGCTCTTCATCCTATGGTAGCTTCAGAGGTGACAACAGAGATTACCGTGAAAGAGACAGAGACAGGGACAGTAGGGAGAGAGATGTAAGGGATAGAGATGTAAGGGATAGAGAAGTTAGGGACCGGGAAAGGGTACCGTCGCAGTCAGAGAGGTATGGTGCACCACGTAGAGGTGGTTATTATTCATCAATTGCATATTCTGGGAGGAATAGGGATCCTTATTTCTCAAGGAGTCAGCCTCCAAGAAGGGGATATAACACATACAATAATTATTCAGAAAGAAATGGAGGCAATCCCAATTACCGTGATAGAAGACAGAGAGAGTCTTATGGAAGTAGGTATGGTACCAGCCGTCACTCCTCCTTGAGCGGACCAAGCTTACGAGAAGATGCCGACAACTCTTGGAAAACTGGCCATGATCAACATCACGAATCGGAGTTTGATAGAACGTCCAGCGGCTCTGATTACCAAAGAGCTCCACGACCATCACTGATACCCAAGGACTTTAAGGATGACGTTGATGATGACGAAGAAGAAGATTTGATCTTGGGAAAAGCCAGTCGTAACAGTTTGTCCACTGAAAAGACTGACACGGTAACAAAGAGAGAAACCAGTGTCCATTCTGATAGTGCACATGAAGCATCGGACAATGCACATGAAGAACCTCACCAAGAGACTGTAAGCGCTGATGAAGAAGTTGAAGAAAATACAAAGAGTATCACAGAAGAATCAAAGAAGCTCCAAGAAGAGCCAAAGAATGTTGAAGAAAAACCGAAGGATGCGGTACAGGGAGAAATTGAAATTGCCGCAGACAATACAACAGAAACGAGAGCCGAAGAGACCACTGATACCAAAACCTTCGAAAACTCAGACAAACAAATACCGGAGAAGCCCTCAAATCTGGAAGCAGTATCCAATGAACCGGAAACACTCCAACAAGTCAAGTCCTTAGACGATAAGATAGAAGCGGGTAATGTGAGAACCGAAGAGGAGAGAAATGGTGATACTTCAATGCGAGAGGAAAGCGAAGACGAATCTGATTATGACCCAGAAGCAGACCACGAAAAGATCGAGAAGGAGCTACACATTAAGAATGAACCCATCAAGGAATCCAGTGAATCTGCGGTTATGGTTATTGAAAAGGAAGAAACTAAATCAAACATTGATGTTGAGCCATCTGATATGGATGTGGATTCCAAGAATTTGACCCTCTCTAAGCCTCTGGATTCAACGTCAATACATCCTTTAAAACAGGAAGAATCCTTTTGCTTCCCTCTAAGAAGAACAGAACAGCGAGTGTGGGAATTGAAGAACCACTCAAGAGACGAGAGAGTCAAGAGGCTTCCTTATCTTCTAAAAACTCCGATCAAAAGCTTAAAGGAATTTAGTTTCTACGAGAGAACATTACTCGTCCATAAGCAGGGAATTTTACCGAA
This sequence comes from Williopsis jadinii, assembly GCF_001661405.1. Classification (NCBI taxonomy): domain Eukaryota; kingdom Fungi; phylum Ascomycota; class Saccharomycetes; order Phaffomycetales; family Wickerhamomycetaceae; genus Williopsis; species Williopsis jadinii. The sequence continues at coordinate 222,276 of NW_017963654.1, forward strand.
GTTGAGAGAGAAACTTTCCATTGTGAAGGGTTCAACCTTTGTTCATAAGATTTCATTGCTGAATGAGTATGCTCATAGAGTTGATGATCACTCTCATAGGCTTGAGGAGATGGATAGACAGTTGAAGTCATTTTATCCAAATGAAGCACAGGAAGAGGAAGAAAAGTCCAGGATCAACGAATCGCCATCTGAACCACGCAGACGTTCTCGCCATGCTGATGTTGTTCGTTCTGAGGCAGAATTTCTCGAGATTTTGGAGAGTTTAGAGAAAGAAAAAGAGCAGGATCCTCTTTACCGTGCTGAACAAGTGGCTGCTAGGATTCCGGATATGATTCTCGATCCTATTGAGAAAGGTCTGCGCTTTGTCAACACGAACAATAAGGTGGTTGACAAAGAGGCTTGGGCCATGAGAATCAAGACCGATCCAGTAGACAACTTTACTCGAGCAGAGCATGAAGCATTTTGTGAAGCTTTTCTATCATTCCCAAAGAGATTTGGTCGCATTTCAAACTCTATGGGTGGTCTTAGAAGTGCAGAGGAGTGCGTCTTACATTACTACAAAACAAAGAAGTCAGTCACTGATTATAAGCAACTCCTTTCGGCTAAGAAGAAGAGAGGTAAAAGGGGCGCTAAATCCCGTCGTGGAAAGGCAAAATCAGCGAGCAACACTCCTGTTGTTAGTACACCAAACGAAAGTGCTGATGAAAAGGAACTTCACCTGGAAAAGTTCGTTCCAAAGGATGTTTCAGATGAATTGTTTACTGATACAGGACGTCCTCGTCGTGCTGCTGCTCCTGTTTTTGACTCTGAAAAGAAGACCACCCCAGACGCTCCAACTATCGATGCAGCAGAAAGCAAGAGACCATTGCAAAGCGAGGAGCCGGGCGTTGAGACTGAAGATAAAAGAAAGAAGAAGCAAAGGGTTTCTAAACCTAAGAGTCGGGTTGTGTTTGTTGGCGAAAGTACGAAAGAAGTCAATGCTAAGGGTAAGAACAGCATCTCGAGTTACTGGAGTGTAAGGGATATCGCCTTGTTTACTAAGTTACTACCAGAACTTGGAACAAACTGGTCAGAGATTGCGAGTCGTCTTGGAACAAAGAGTGCAACAATGGTTCGCAACTTTTACGCAAGAAATTCCGATTCACATGAAACGAGTGAGAGAACACCTACTCACGAACCACAGGTTTCCACGCCGGAACCTGTTGCGATACCAACCTCTACTACGGCTCAACACAGAAACCCACCACTTGGATTCTTTACAGCCTCTGCTAGTGTTCCAAGCAATGTGAACTTTACCGCTCAACCAATTCAGCCAAAACCTGAACCTGAAACGTCTCAATTGCCTGTTGGAAACTCATTTGAAAGGTCAGTTCTGCCTACTGTTAGTACATTTTCAACGTTATCAAACCAATACCAACAGCCCACGCCACAAGTTCAACAATCACAGCAAGTGTCAAACTCACAAGCTCCACCTCATTTACCACCTCTTATGCCAATGTCTTCGTCGAATTTTGCCCCAGTGGAAAAACAAGAGGTTGCCAGATCGAATCCATTCTCGATCACCAGCTTGTTGAATCCAACAGAGGTGAGGCAGCTTGCACCATCTCTCCCAGTAACGGGAACTTTCAGCCCTGTTCAACAGAAAAAGGCATTCTTCAGTAGCTTTGATGCCACTAGCAACGCGAATGGCGATGGCTTACCTCCTCACCAACAGATACCAGAACAATCCTCTTTCAATCCGTTAGACGCACTGGTTGCTGCTGCTGAGAAAAAGACATCTGATGAGATACCTCACCGTGGTCGCTATTACGACCCAACTGCAGTGTCATCACCTCCAAAACCAAAGCTGCCTGCGTTCAAGAGCTCGTTCAGCTCAAACATTCACAACATGTTAAATGACGATAATGGACAATGACTGAAGTTGTGGGTGTGGGAGTGCTTCCCTTGTTTTTATGTTTATGTGATTATCTTTATGAGGAGTTTTAATGATACTGGGTTTCTTTTGAAAAGAAACAGCAGAGTGATGATTAATTGTATATATGGGTGCCTTGTATTAATACAGATTCAGTTAATATGTTTTTTTATTTTCGAGATCATCGGTAGATCGTCACATTTTGATAGGGGTATATCATTTGGTGTACGGGTGTTTGATTATCTAAGAAGGCAACCTCCGAGAACTTCACCATTGAGAGTTGTTAACATAGGATAGGGTTCACCTGATTGCTCGGAATCTGACCGTGTGACTTACTGACAGTAAGCCTATTGATATATAGAGGGACATTGAAGAGGAAATGAGTGCCCCAATTGATGAGAATGGAGGAGCTGAAGCTGTTTCCGAGGATGCACATAGAGCCAATCTACAGGAGGAAGTGGATGGAAACCTCAACCAGGAAATGGATACTGTGGAGGCTGTTGAGGCCAGAGATAATGGCTTGAAGAGCAGTTATAATGGAGGTAATGGATATACTTCCAATGGAACTCGGGAGGAGGGAAAAGAGGATGACGCTGATGAGGAATGTAATCTGAATAAACAAAACAATGTGGCCACCATTGATAAGACAAACGAAGAGTCGAATTCTCACAGTGAGGTGGACAAAGAAGAGTCATCTAAAGATGGCGACATTGGAGATCAAGAGGGGTTTGAAAACTCTGAAGAGTATGAATCAGGGGAGGAAGGAGGAGAAGAAGAAGATGAAGAAGATGAAGAAGAAGAAGATGAAGAAGAAGAAGAAGATGATGAAGAAGATGAAGAAGAAGAAGAAGAAGATGATGAACCACCCATGTTGAAGTACACAAGGATCGACCAACTCCCCAAGACATTCTTCACCAAGGAGCCTGTCTCTTCAGTTCTAATCCATGAAGCATGCTTTGCATTCGGAACATCATCTGGTCTACTTCATGTTACAGACCAGAACTTCCAAACAATAGGCACTATACGAGCTCGAAGATCTCCGATTTTATCAATTCATACAGACGGTACACATGTCATTGCAGCATCCATAGATGGCACTGTTTTGATGGCAGCTCTCAACGACTTACACTCGACACTGGCTTTTGACTTGAAAACTGCTGTGTACTCTGTTGTGTTCAACAAGAACTACAAAGATACAAAATCGTTCATATATGGAACCAAGTCAGGGAAAGTTGTGATGAGTACTACGAATTGGCTGGGTACACGGGCTGAAAGAGTGATTGCCGAAGATAGCGGTCCAATCGTTAAACTTGAGATGATCAAGAGCATATTGCTTTGGATAAGTGATGATGGGATGACCTTCTATGACACAAGGACTGATAGAATCATCACGAGATTGAAAAAGACAAATACCGATACACCAGCAGAACTATGCTGGCCAAGAGTCTCATTTCCTGAGAATGGGTTGGTGCTTGTGGGATGGTATAAACATGTCTGGCTTATAAAATGCGATGATGGCTCAACGTTGGAATCCAATTTTAAGCTAAGCTCTGCTATGAGTTCTTTCAGCAGACCAGTCGTGGAGCCACATGTGGCAGTAGAATCTGAAGTTGACATAGATGAGGGCATAATCACTGGGATTGGAAGCTTAAAGGGGGATCTCGTGGTGCTTACTGTCAACGACTTGAAAGTATCTGAACCACCAGAACTTCGAATTATCAATTCTGTGACTTTAGAAGAAACGAGCACAGATGAAGTCATTTTGAAGGGATACAAGCAGCTCATTGCCAATGATTTGTTTCTGGGCGAATTTGCTGGTGCTAAGACTCAATTCTTCATTGTCTGTGCTTCTGACGGAATAGTTGCTGAACAGCTGGATCTCCAGGGTAGGTTTGACTGGTATTTACAAAGATCAAGGTACCTCAGTGCCTGGGAAATGAGTGAACATTTGATCTCAAAGGAAATGAGGTGTAATATTGGAATCAAGCAAGTTGAAAACTATCTAGAGGATGATAACTGGCAACAAGCAGCGGAGTTTCTGAGTGAAGTCCTGGAATGCTGCGACCCAGGCTCCTTTGTTATGGAGAAATGGGAGCAATGGTCTTGGATCTTTATACACAGCAAGAAGATTCAGTTCTTAGCTTCAATTCTACCAAAATCTGGCAGCAAGATTCTACCCAAAAGTATCTATAATGAGTGCCTCAAGTACTTTCTCGATAACGATGAAGATCTCTTTTTGCATTATACAATTGAGTGGGTGCCTACATTATACGATTACGTTGATATTGAACAAGATGTGGAGCAAATCTTGGAAATAAGCCCTGATTCACCAGTTATTCGCAGAGCTCTAGCCAATGTGTATATCCGGACTGATGAACCTATCAAGGCAGTACCTCATCTCATACACCTCCAAAGTCCACACACGATTGAGCTTTTAGAGAAACACCACTTATTATCCAAGTTTGTCAATGAAATCCCTGAGATCATCAAATTTACCATTGGGGAAGATGAATTTCAAAATGCACCATTGGAAGTTATTGGTGAAGATTTAACACCAATAGTCGATCTTCTTGTACAACAGAGGCATGAAATTTCACCCGACCGTCTGATTTCTCTACTTAACAGTAAAGAACTACAGATTGTCACGTTCTTTTACTTGAAGAGTATCGCTGTTGTGGATGCAATCATGTCGGAGGTTTATGAAACGGAGCTGATGGAGTTATACGCTGAACTAGTTCCAAACCAACTTCTGGCGTTTTTGAAGAAGGCACAGCATTATGACATTGATCTTGCTCTGAGTATTTGCAGTGAGAAGGAGTTGTATCCCGAGTTGGTGTTTCTACTAGGGAAAGTTGGCCAGACTTCCAAAGCGATGTACTTGATCATTGACAAACTGGACGATCCAGATATGGCAATTGAATTTGCTACTACTCATAAGCACCAGAAACTATGGGATATATTCTTAGAGCAAGGTATATCAAAGCCAAGGTTCATCAAAGCAATTCTCCAGAACACAGGAACGCTCTTCGATGTTAATATCTTGAAGAAAATACCACAGCATGTTGAAATCGAAGGACTGAAGGATTCCCTTGAGCGTATCATGCAGGATAACAGACTAGTGAGGGTAATGCACGAGGTTATTCTTTCGATAATTGAAGACGAAGGTAAGGAGAAAGCTCAAGTATTGGACGATTTGAGATGGAGAGGGAAGTACATCGAGCTGGAGAAATGGTATAAGGATATCATAGTTCTTTCCAACGGGGAGACAAAGAGTCTGGATTCATAAAATGTATTGTGCTATTTACAGGTTATAAAGTTGACCAGTCATAATGATCAACCGTCAAGAGCAAGGTCTGGGTTTTCAACACCCATTTGCTTCAACTCAGATGTAAGCTTTTGTTGTAAGATATCCTCAATGTTCTTTGTACCAAAGAGATACTGCGATAACCTATTCAACTGGAAACTGACATCCAAGATTGTCATTGTCAACACGTATATCGAATATCTAAAGAGTCTTTCAGCTCTAAGCCATACCGTTAGATGTGTGGTTGGTGCGTTAAGGTAATAACCATTCACGGCTTCCTTCGTGAAGAGGTTAACCCTATTCACGGGAGATTTATACCGTTGATTCAGGGTTTGAACCATTCTCATGGTTCTTCCCAAAAATATCAAGGGCAACGGGAACTTCTCCGTGTTTTGGAAGAACTGTTTGAAGTTATTAGACATGTACCTTTCCCTTTCATATCTTGTCATCTTTGCAAGATTCTCCTTAGTTTTATGGTATGGCTTCAACAAGGCAAATGAGCCAAACATGTCAGATTGGTCTTCACCAATACCCCAGTGAATGGCAATTCTCTTCAGTTCCTTATCATTGAGTTCGAACAAACTCTTCCACAGAGTGCAGTATTCATGTCTTAGGGACTGAGACATCTCCACGTACAAACCATGGTCAAGTAGTACCAACTGTTGCTTGCCATTGTGGAATCTTGCGAGGAGATTACCAGGATGTGGATCAGAGTGAACAAATCCCCATTGGAAGATCATCCTAGCAAATAGTTTCAAGTAGTCATGTATAATCAATGTCGTATTGAACGTCTTTGCCAGTTCTTCAATCTTGAATAACGGCTCACCATCACACCATTCGGCAACTAGGACCCTCTTCGTACATAGTTCATCGTATGTTTCAGGAACATGGACTCTGCCTTGTAGGTACGAATCACTGTTGATCAATTGACGGGTTCTTGTAGAGTTCGACAGCTCAATGGTGAAGTCCACCTCTTCCTTCAATCTCTCTGATATATAATCAGACATAAAACTGAAAGGAATCTCAAATGCATAGCTAAACACCCTCGTGAACACTCGATATGTCCACAAGTCCATATCGATCTGATTATTGATGTAGTAGTGCTGGACCTTCACGGCAACCTGATCACCGTTATGCAGTTCCGCACGGTGCACCTGGGCAATACTGGCACTTGCTATTGGTGATTTATCAAAGCTCTTGAAGGTGTCCAGGTAGGACTCACCCATTTCCTCCTTCAAGATCTTCTCCACATGGAGCCAAGAGTCCTTCTCAGCGGAGTCGTACAGCTTGTTAAATCTCTGCTGGAATGGCAGAGGTAAGATAGCTGCCTGATTAGCAATGTTCTGCCCCAGTTTAATGTATAAACCTTTGTTTTCCATCAAGAGGTTGAACAAACGTTCCGCATTTCTCTCATGGAGAGCATGTATATCCTTACTCTCTTCAAAGTTCATCTTATAGTCCAGCCCAATCAGCGACAAGACATAAAAGGCCTTTGATGTTCTTTGCAGAACACTATCCCAGTAGAGATAATCAACACCAGCAAGTACACCAACGGTGATTGAAGAGCCCAGCAGAAAGTTTCTCAGACGATGAGTCTCATGTTTGGGAGCCGACGACGTCTGGAGAGCCCGTCTAAACTGTGTGGCGATCCGTGGGCCCCCAACTCTTCGTGTGAGCAATGTTGCCGGTGTCATATCTCAGTCTATGTATCGGACTTGGAGATATAAGCCGATATACGATGATGTGCTTTGCCGTGAAATCTAATTACAAACCACTACAACCAACACAAGCAAATCGAAGGTCGAATGGATGTGTTTCGGAGCGTGATTGGCCTATAAATCTTCCTCTGAGAGTGGTTTATCGGCCTTAAACACCTTCTACGTCGGTGATGAAAGTGGTGAACAGGCCGGGTTTCGGCTTTACAGATCGGGCTCGGTGATCGGGGTTTAAACACACGCATAAGAAAAAAGGTGTGCAAAATCATCCGAAACCGGAAATACGACAAATTCAGGTGTTTCCTGTTTGGGCCATTTCGTTTTTAAGTGCAATTTTTTTTTCCATGGAATTTTCGCCAAAAAGCAGTGAAAAATTCTTTGGACATAACTCGATGAGAGAGAGAGGTCAATCATCAACAGCTGCTAGCAAAGGAAATCATGGCTGATACCCTTCACATTGTTAGACCAAACTTGCTTTTGTCAAGCACGACAACCACACCAGTCTCTGTGACTGTGCAGTCTCCAGCACTCTTCCAACTTGTTGAGTTTTCTCTGCGCTCCCAGGAGAGAATCATCGGTACGCTTGTCGGTACTCGTTCTGATGAGGATGGTGAGTTGGTTGTCAAGGACGCGTATATCGTTCCTCACACCGAGGAGGATGATATCTTAGAGATTGAGGATGCACAGAACAGAGCGTTCTTCAACTTGCACAAGAGAAGCAATCCAAAGGATGTCATTTTGGGTTGGTTCAGCACATCAGATGCCATCGACTCCTTCACGTCTCTGATCCACGATTTCTACTCAAAGACTGAACAGTATCCACCGATCCACTTGACCTTGTCCTCCGTGAGCGAACTGAACAGCGTGCCAAAGATCAACACTTATATTGCCACAACGGTGGGTGCTTCCTCATCGCTAGCCAATGCCATCAAATTGGAGAAGGAATCAAACTATATCTTCACACCAATCCCTAATAAAGTTGATTTCGGAGCACAGGAAAAGACAGTATTGAACCAAGCTGCAAAGGCTGTCTTTGGAGAGAGTGATGAAAGCGTTGCTCAATTGGAATCCAAGTCTGTTGACCTTCAAGTACTTGTTAATGCTGTTAACCAAATCGATTTACTCATCGACACCACCTTAGAATACATTGAGAAAGTAGAACAAGGATCAATTGAGGGTAATGAAGAGTTTGCCAGACTCCTCTTGAGCTCTTTGAACACAAATGTAAAGTCCTTGAACTTGGAACAGGCCTTCACTTCTCAAATCCAGGACACTTTGATGATTGAATACTTGACGTCTTCTATAAAGACTCAACTTGAGTTGTCTGCTAAGCTTGCAACTTTGGCTTAGGAAGGTTGTAATTATTATGCACCACGTTTCTTACAGAATAACGTCGTTGTAGATGTTAGTTTAAAGTAGCGTAGAAAGATATTGTCTTGTTATTTAGGTATACCTCTTTCCCTTTGAAATAGTCTTTTCGTCAAAAGAAGCGTTAAATGCAATATAAATTATTCAATCTCACGAAACAACAAGCTGAGCTCAGCTTCATTACCCATGCCACTGAGAAACTCTTCAACGTTTGCTAAAGTATCTTCACTGAAGAGACCACTCCTCGTTAGACGTAGTCCCTCACCTGCAGCTTCAGCCATCGAAAGACGTCTACGAAGCTTCGAACCACGTCTTTTACGTATCGGATTTTGAGACTGTTGTCGTGGTTGTTGTAGCTGCTGGTTCTGGAGCTGTTCTTGCTGTTGCTTCTGTTGTTCCGGGATTGATGGAGGGGCTTTCACCTTAGAACGAACAGGGGTCATGATGACCTCGTTTCGTAGTCTCTTGGACTTCAACTTTGGCCCTGATGCACTATGACTGAATCTTCTGGTGGCATTCAAATGTATATCGTCATTGACAATCCCCTTATTTCTGAATGCAGATAGAGGAACTTTGCGATTTGAAGATGTCACTTCCAGCCATTGTTGGTGGTCCAAGTGATCGTCATTCTCGTCGTCCTCCATCTCACTCATGTTTAAAAGCTCATCAAGTGTGAACTCCTCGTTGTTACTCTGTGGTGTAGTGTTTGTGCCAGCAGCAGTAATGCCAGTACCAGCAGTGGTGTGTGGTACAGCTCCTGGCTTCGGAGTGGCTGGGATTAGAGAGCGAGTCGATAAACCGTCAATGATACCAAAGGGCTTTGAGTCTGTAGACCATGTTCCTAAAGCAGGTGGCCTTGCAATTATCGATGAGGAGGATAATAATTCTTGAGCCTTTGACCCAACCTTTTTCCTTGAGGATGGTGGAGGTAACGTTGTATCTTCATCCGTCGCTTCATCATCGCTCATTGGTTCATCGTGAGAGTCATCAGAGCCTTCTCCACCACTGAAAAAATAGTTCCAGAGATAAGAGTCGTCCTCGCTATCAACGTCGTGCTGCTTCTTCTGAGTGGCATTCATTGCACCCTCAGAGGTATATAGCAATTTATCCTTGAAGACCGAGTCGTCAAAATACGGTATCGTGAATGCCTCTTCATCGTAATCATCGTCATAGTCCCCATATCCATCATCATCATCGTCATCATCATCCGAGACGTATTGAATGGCTTCAGCGTTATCCAGGGCCTCCTGCTTGTGCTTCTTGATCATATCTTCGACAACAGAGTTTCTAGGAGTTGTCTGTCCACTGAGATCAAAGTTACCATTGCTGTAATCTTGCGCTATATTCTGAGCTTCCTCCTGAAGGAGGTTGTAGTCGTCTTCGCCAGTCTCGAAGCCTGTATCGACACCATCGCTCTCTTGCTCCAGAGTTCGAAGGAGCTCATCCCTATCGATATCACCATCAGAATCGGAGTCTTCAATGTCCACCAGCCCCAAAGGTTCACCAGCTATAGGCATTTCATTAGTCTCTGGAATGACTACCCCACTAAGCTCTTCACCAACATCCTCCTCTTCTGCGTTCTCAATTTTCAACATATGACTACCGTTGTTCCAATCAAATGAGAAGTCAACATCGTGGGCAGCAGGCTTTGAAGGCGAAGGCTCCTTAAACGGCGAGCTCGACCTGTGACGCTGCAACGCCTTGGCCTTTCTCTCAGCTGTTAGTTTGACGTAGTCCTCATCGTCATCGTCCGAGGAACTCGTATCATCGTCCTCATCATCTTCACTTGATGTATTAACAACCTGACCAGCATGTGTCTTCCATAATAAATCATGTTCTTCTTGCTCTTCATCGTCACTGTCACTCTCAACAGCGTGGAATTGCCCACCGGTAGTTGCTGGCTCATCTTCCGACTCAAATTCGCTCAAGTCACTGGAATCGCTCGAATCAACGAGGCTAAACCTCTGTTTCTGTTTGGCACGCATACTCGGCGGTAGGATTGTCTTGCCTGGTGCCTTTGAAGCACGCGTGCCCTTCACAGCCACTGTATTCTTTCTAGGGGCCTTGGCCATCTCTGTCAATACTATCGGAGTAGTCTTCTTTGATCTCTCTATACGGCGCTTGTTAGTGGGCGGAGGAGGACAAAAACACTTCGCACGACGATCATCATCATCATCATCATCTCTCACTTACATATTTCCCAATCGTTAGCTTTGGCTGCTTTACACTTCAATATCCAGTCTAATATCTGTTCCAAGGAACCGTTTCCATAATCTGCCGAGCTGTTGCGGATCTCACACGAAATGATGGGGCCCTGGTCTCGTATGAACTCTTGCTGTGTTGAACAGTCTTCGCTTATCGCAGTGAACAGGAAGGTCGTCGTCGTTTTTGTCGTCTATAGCGGCTCTCCAGAGGTCTAAGTCAGGCGGTAATACCTTATAATGGCTCTATTTCCAACGGCTCTTCTTCAATTTATCACATCATAGTGTGTGTTTAGGAAGAGACAGAAAGGTAGCACAGGAAAATTTTATGCATCGCATCTCCGAGGGTGCGAAAATTGCCGCATTAGGCATAACCATAATAAACACACCGGCACTGTTGTCCTCGGATATCACAGCTTACTACGTTACACACAGTACACACAGTACACGCAATTCGGTGCTATTCTTTTTGTTTATTGGAGAGTTTCTGCTCTAAAGTGTGGCAGTTAGACGTGGCACCCCAGTGGACTTCTCATTCTGAAGAGATATTCACACTTCTCAGGCTCACTGACACCGAGAAGCTCGTGCTCATCACCGCACTCGATCTTGACAACAGCCCTTCTAACAGGGCCGTTCCAACATTTGGCACCGTTCTCGTAGTAGGCCACAACGGTGTTGTCTTTCTCGTCGAGCTCTGCTCTGTCGAAAGTGCCGATCTTGACGTTGTGTCCATTGGCCCCCTTTTGTCTGACATCACCGATGATTTCGAGCTCGTAGTCGTATTCACCAAATTTGGAGGTCTTTTTGACGTCAGCCATTGCACGGAAGATTTCATTTGGCCCATAGTTCTTGGACAGCTTTGAGTTGATGGCATCGATGGACGAGGAGGCACTTTGTGCGTACTCTTCGAATTTCTGAACAGCGTCTGCTAAATCGTCATTCTTGAAGGTTTCAATTCCGGACTTCTTCACCTGAGCTGAAGACGTTCCCAAGAATTGTTCAACTAGGAAATGGAACTTCGATCTTACCCTATCGATGAATGATCCTTCTTCAACAGATTGTAATGGGGCAGATACCTCTGGTTGCTGCTCTTCTTGGACAGGTTTGAGTGTGGACAGCTTATCTGCGATTGTGTTCAAGACAGATGATACGGAGTCGACAAACATTGCATCATCTTCAACAACTTCCTTGTTCACCAAATAGTCCTGGAATGAACCAACGGCTTCTTTAACATTTGGATCGTTGAAATTTGGGTTATAGTTCTCAATCAAGTAGTTCAAGAGCTCCTCCAGTTTGGCAATGTGTTTGTCAACTACTCCATGGTCAGTAACGGCTTCTTTCAAACTTTCCAGGATCACGGAAGAGGAGTCATTGACTTCTTTGACACCCTTACTGAAGAGTGCAATGATCTTTCTCTGAAGCTTCTTAACGTCAAGTTCAGATGGTTGGTAGTCCTTCAAGAACTCTCTGAAATCCTCAACGGTTTGCTTCACAGCGTTATCATTCAAGTTAGCGTTAAAGGTCTCATCAAGCTTGGACAGAATATCGTAGACGGTGCCCAAGTTTTGTTTCTTGGATGCAAATGCTCCCAGCTTCTTACCAACCAACAACTTCTGTTCATCAATGGTCTTTTTCAAAGCTTTGAATAGATCAGCATTCTCAGACTCGTCCCTTTCATCAATGAGCTTTTGAAATCTGCGGATTTCACCTTTATCAAAGCTCAAGAGCGATTCTTCAGTGGCCAATTGATCAGCGAGTTTAGCCTTCATTCTCTGAGCTGCTCTTATGATCTTTGCTGCCTTATCTTTACCGACCGCAATCATTTTCTCAGTAGCAATACGATCCTTCTCATACTCCTCGTGTATCTCCACACATTTGTTTGGACATTGGACGCCAGTTTTCCACTCATCAGAGCCATCACAGCACACCTCGTAATCACAAACACCATCGTTCACCAGATGACTTGGAATGTAAGAGCCAACGTGACCTTCGTTCTTACACCAGAACAGGTTGTTTTCACACGCAGACGTTCCTGGCTCGTCACTCCCGTCAGGACAGTCGCAGTAATCGTCGTTCACTTGTGACCAGTCCAGCACAATTTCTGGGTTTGAAAGACAGCTCCATTTGCCATCTTTGCTGACATACAAGTGTTGGTCCTTGGGAGCAACACCTATAACTTCTGAGTCAGCGTTGACCACCAATGGGAGGAGTGGGACAAGAACAGCTAATGGTAATCTCATAATGGGCTCTGCAACTGCACCTTATAAATCAGGGTTCTACAGTGTCTTTCACAATATCTCCGGACACAATTCGTATAGCACTGTGATATATAGCTCAGCACAACACTTCCAAGGTTGTAATTGCAACAGCGAACAACAAATCACCTCTCAAAGTGAATGTCGTTGTTGGCACACCTGGGTGTAATTTTCTGCCTCGAAATCGCCGAGTATTAATTCAATGTGCCAAACAATCTACAAATTGATGAGGTGTTCGAAACAAGATACTTGGTATACTAATGCAAAACAGCTTATACGCCCAATTGACACTCACCATTAGCTGTTGAGCACTCCGCTAGAGCTTTCAATTAGGTGTATAAACTGAGGTATTCGCAGTGTTGGTCATAACACCGATACCCTCCGGTAAAGCCGCCATCCTGCTTAGTCATAAACTCCGTCCCTTCCTCATCGCATAAATTTTTGTTTATGTTTGTGTATGTTTTGGCTCGTTGTCGAGGAAGCCATACACTTTGAAACCACCTTCTTCGGCTTGTTGGGCTAAACAGTGGACAACGCTATGAATAGCCACCCACGACTGACACCTTGGAAGAGCTCGGATGAGGTTGTATACCTGAAGGGTCTGTTTTTCCCGGCGGATAGAGAACAGATCTCGAGAGATGAGCTCTATCGTCAGTACGAGGAAGCCATATCGCTGGTGGAGATGTATTCCTCAAGAACGAGGGTCTCACATATCCTGCAGTCGACCGCACATCTGTTCTCTGCGCTGATGATGCTTGAGAGCTTTGAAGGTGGGCTGGATGATACCGTCAGACTGACGGCGTCGATGACCATCATTCGATTTGTCAATGGGCTCTTGGACCCAAATCAACAGAGTCAATTTGCAATACCTCTACACCTGCTAGCTAAGAAGATTGGCCTGCCGAGCCTGTTTGTTGAATTTAGACACAGCGCTACACACGATGCGCTACCGTCTTTGGAAATGTGTAAGACGTGTGTTGATCGGGCGATTGATTGGGTATGGGACCACTACTGGGATGGGGTCTTGTCGATCGTCGAACCTCAGGTTGAAACGGATGATCTTGAGGAATCACTCATTAAGGAGCTGAAGGACCTGTTCAAACAGTATAGGAGAATAAGGAGACAGAACATCACCAAATTGTACAAATTTGGTGATTCCACTCCTGAAGGAAAGGAATATTGGACTTGTATCGCAGGTATAAAGGACCATGCAGATATGGCTAACTTCTACAACGTTATGATTGAACGAATCGTGAGCAACAAGCTGAAATGGGAACATCTGCGAGCTCTGTTCGAACCAATGATGAACCATTTCATCCATCTTAAGGGATGGGATTTCCCTCTTGGGTTGATCGATTCAATGCTCTCAAAGAACTACGAATATTCTAAATTCCGTGGTATTGATGATACCGAGAGAGCATACCTCAATGACCAGGAGTTCAAATGCGCACAGAAATGGATAAGATGGTTGGCTATCGAACAGATAGATCGCTATGATGATGTCTTGATTTCAAAAATGATTGACACACTGGGGAAGACTAACCACGAGTTGAACGTTGAACTTCTTGAGAAACTACAGTCGAGGTTCAGCGCAGATCCTGTAATCAAGGACAAGATCCAGGCAAAGCTCACATTGATTCAAAGGCTTTCAACAGACACCAAAACCAAGAGGATGAACAATCTCGAAGATATAATGTCCGATCTTGAAAGCCTAAAGAAGCGAGCAAAAGTGACGCCTACGCTTCATATCAAGAGTTTTGAATCGCACCCTAATTGGACACCCAAACCGTTTGGAGTTATATAGACATCTACATATATTAATTGGAGGATGGAACCTTTTTATTTTGGACTGTATATATATATAAACCAATGTAATTGAAACTCTTTGTCAACCCAATGACAAACATGTCACTACAGACACTCAAAATTGAAACTGTCGTCAAACACAGTGTTAATCAGACATCCTAGGAAGGTCTATGGGCGGTCACCGGCTTACATAGAAGGGTTCTAAGCGTAAGCTACCGAGGAAACTGCGAATGTTAAGGTTATTTTCATCACTTTAACACGGTGTAGAGACAGCTCCAATCTTGAGATTGCACTTGTAGATTCCAGTCTGGCAGAGATTGGAAACATAGAGTTCAAAACATTGATGTACTTTGGCCTCAAAATACAAACTAGATCTTCTCTCTATACAGAAACACAGGTTAGTATACAGAAAAACACTGCAAATAGCAAAGTCCACTAAAGAAACCACCAAAGCCTTCCCTCCAAAGGAAAGAAAAGAAAAGGCAACAGATCAGAAATGTTTGGTTACTGGCAAGTAAAAAGTCAAAGAGATCCCCAACTAGTAACCGTAGTTAAGAGTTGTATGGGAAACAAGTGACGTGTTAGAACCCCATGTCGTCATGGTCGAAATCGGACTGGGAAAGAAGGAAACAACGTTATCATCATATGAGCGAAGACTTCAGTGGACACATCTAAAGCTGAGAGCTTGGTGTAAAATACGTACAGTTCTTCAAAGTTTCCTCCAACCTCCATTGGAGTGGGTTTCTCACTGGGAAGAGAGCATTGGAAGGGAGAAGAAATCGATGGAGAATGAAAAATTTTCTTCGTTTAAATAGCGAAAAGCGCTGAATGCGCAAAAATGCGCTGAACGCGCAAAGGCGAATGGGAAGGAGTTATTTGCCCGTAAGAATGCATGACAGAAATGTTAGGGCTAACTTCATTTACTCGTAGAAGCGTAATAACATAGAAGCATCAACCTGGTCAGTTGATTGACATTGGAGCATGAGTGTAAACAGAGGTATAATCGTTGATAGAGAGCTATCGTCAAGGAAGCACAAAGGTGTAAATTCGACGGAACTAGCAGAGAAGATCGTTAGGGAGCGTGTATTTGATTCTCTCTATTGGAAGTTGAACTGCTTCAATGTCAATGCTGCCACGATACTGAACCGATGTGTAGAGCTCCGATGCGTTGGCTCATTTGAACAGTCCGGAAGACCTTTCCCATTCTTATGCCTATTTGTGAAGCTGATCCAGATGTTACCACCGAGTGAGATTATAGAGTTCTACTTACAGCAGCACGAGTTCAAATACCTGAAAGTGCTGGCATTGCTCTACGTAAGAATAGTGGAGAGGGATCAGGACACACTGAGACAGCACCTGAGTGACTATAGAAAGATTATTCTCTTTGAGAACGGGGCGTGGTCATTGACCACGGTGGATGTCATTGTGGACAGACTACTGACGGAGGACTTCTTCATAGGGCTAACGCTGCCCTTCATGGGCGCGAGTGAATGACGACAACATGTAAACATGGCTCTTGAATTTCATGACATTAGTAATACATATATATGTAGCTCTCTAGAGAGCCCTTCTAACCCTTTTGGCACCCCCATGAGACGTCGCATCATTAGTGTCGAGTCTTCTCTTCTTCTTCTTCACCTGCGTTACATTATCCTGTAGCAGCAAATCGAGATTCAGGGAGTCCGGCAATATGACGTTTCTCACGTTACTGCCTCTGATGTTGATGAAATCTACCACTATCGGGTCCCTATGTCTCAGCGTCATCTTCACCTTCTTCAGAGTGATATTCATCGTTGGCGCTACCATCACAACAGTGCCCTGTACCACTGTACCGTCTTTCAGCTCAACCTGTACCGTCTCGTTGGTGAGCTTCATAAGAAATCTAACCAGTTTCATCTTTGTTATGTGTTATCCTAGTGCTTCTGAGCTACCCGCCACCCGTTGTTTTGCCTTAAACCAGCTTGTTTTGCCTTGCGCTTCCAGTGGTATTTGAACTTTTTGCACAAAAACCGACTAACCAAAACCGAAAAAGAAGGAAAAAACAAAAACAAACAGTTTCGCGCTTATTTCCCTTTACGGAAGAGGGCTCTTCCCCTATGAGGCGATGTCCAATTCCTTTTCTCATCACAGGCTCTTTTCCCTTCCTTTGCTACTAAAATTTCACCTTGAAAGCGCACAGACGTAAACATTGAACGGCAAAGATGTCCACAATCAGTGTTAAATCGCGTTCTAAATCAATCAAGTCCGCGGAGTACGAGGGCGTCAATACGTATGACCAGTTTCTCAGCCTAATTGCCAAAGCCAACAAGACCAATGTCAACAGAATCCGTATCACCACGTTGGACAAGAAGCCAATCACCTCCACCAGTGACTTGTTATCACAGAGCGAAGTCTCTGTGAAGGACCTTGGTCCGCAGATTGGATGGAGAACAGTGTATATCATCGAGTACTTGGGCCCATTGCTACTGCACATCCTGTCTTATAAGTACTTTGGAGAGCCAAAGAAGTACAACTTGCTGTGGAAGATGCAGGTGTTCCACTACGCTAAGCGTGAGTTTGAGAATGTCTTTGTCCATAGATTTTCGAGCTCTACCATGCCATTGTTCAACCTGTTCAAGAACTCGGGCTATTATTGGTTGCTGGGTTCTTCGTTGTCGCTGATGTACAACGATTGGGGTAACTTCACAGTGCCAGGCTGGGCTCCATCTGCAACCACTATCCAATGGTTGTTCATCGCATGGTGCGTGTGCCAATTCTTCAACGGTGTCAGCCACGTCCAATTGCGTTTGCTTGGTGACAAGTCCATCAGAATGGGTAAGGGTAGACAGCCACCACAAGGTGGTTTCTTTGAGATCTTTGTCAGTCCAAACTATACCTTTGAAATCTATGGCTGGGCTCTGGTGTTCTTGATGAACCCAAATGTCTTCTCCTTGTCGTTCCTCATTGTCGGTGCAACACAGATGTACTTTTGGGCACAGGCCAAGAACAAGAAGTACAACACCCACAAGTCATTCATCATTCCATTTTTGTTCTGATTCATTCAGTTTTAGCTGACTCTACAGAGGGAATGTGTGGGAGAGTGGGAGAGTGGGAGCGAGAAGCACTAAAAATGACACTGCCATATTACATATAACGTTCCACCAAATCGCAAGCATGAGAAGGAGAAGTGTGTCATCGTAATGGACATCTCCTCTGCGCACATAGCAAGCACAAAAGGGATGCATCATCGACTATGTTGTGTACACAGCACATAAATTAGCAAACTAAACCATATGACTTCGTTTAACTTCCATCACTTGTATATGTGTAGTCGTCTATAGCACATATCCTGCGACAACGTCAGCACAGTTGAACACGGTGCAGTGAGCTGGTCAATTAGGCTTTAACCTTGGAATCAGACGTGCTGGGAGTTGTTGTCAATGTCCTACATCTGATGAGTGAGTGCGCGTGTCCCTCCCACGCGTATGCCATGGCAATCAGCTCGATATGACACATTCAACGCTACAACTCAGTTCTAGATCACCATCTTTTCTTTTTCTCCGTTTCTTTTCCGTCGTGTACCTGAACGGAGAGTGTGGCAGAGGGTTTGCAGTGCCATAGGAAGCGACCTACACGACCATCGCTGGTATCAGAGAGGAATCATGTCGCCAACTTCCCGTCCCGACGATCAGACAAACAAAAACGACACAGCAGCTATGTCGTTTTTTTTTTTCTTACTTTTTTGCGCAAAATCAGTTTTAAAGTTCTGGTTTGCGTCAATTGAAAGGAAAAGCGGTCCAGGCTGAAAACGGCAGGGACGAAAGGTGCAATTTTGCGACACAAGAACAACCCATCCGAAACGGGCAAACAGCGAAGCGAAGCGAGGCAGCAAGATGGGGGAAAAGGGAGGGTTCAGGAAAATGGCGCAGTTGCCAACCAGTCGCCTGGGACTGCAGGGGGGGCAAAAATCGTTCGCAAATTATCCCAAAAGGGAAACAATTGCTAAAACCTACGCCAAAAATTACGTAACCGGACTAAACACAGGGACTGACGTAATTGTGCTTTGCAAACATATAGGCTTGTCTGACCGTCCAACCCATCGGCTCCACCTATAAAAGGGGCCCCCTGGTAGCACCAGGCTGCTTATCGGATCACTGTAGCTGTGTTAGCACAATACTCCAGATAGTTTTTAGTTGTTCAATTATACCGCTGATTGACTATATTTCTGTGTATTTGGATAGAGATGCCATCATCACCAGCAGTGAACGCTACAAAAGCCAATGAGGATACGCCTGCGAAGACGTCTTCTCCATCAATTCCGAAGACAAACTCCATGTCGTACCTCAACAACGACGGCATCGACGAGCTGAAGCCGCTGACCAGAAAACAACGTGTGTCGTCGCTGTCGTTATCGGACCAGTGGTCTGGCTCCATGACCCGCTTGAACGGGTCTGCAAAGGGCTCCGGACTGGACTTGACACAATTGTCGTCAGGAATCGCTCCGCTCACGTCGAGAAGATCGAATACGCAGCTCTCGAGAGGCGGTTCCATCCGCCATAAGAGAACGGTGATCGATCACGAGCGTATCGCGTCCTATGCATTTGCTTTCGACATTGACGGTGTCATTGTCAGGGGACCGGAGACGATTCCGGAAGCCAAGGAGGCCCTCAAGCTCCTCAACGGTGCAAACAAGTACCACATCAAGGTGCCCTACATCTTTGTGACGAATGGTGGTGGAAGATCAGAGTCTGCCCGTTGTAAGGAGCTCTCTGATCGCCTGGGAATCACTGTCACGGAGGATCAAGTGATCCAAGGCCACACGCCAATGAAGGACCTGGTTGACGTTTACGACACTGTTCTCGTTGTGGGCGGTGTTGGCGACGCGTGTCGTAAAGTGGCTGAGGGATACGGCTTCAAACAGGTTGTGACTCCGCTGGATATCATGAAGTGGAATCCTTCAGTGACACCATACCACACATTGACGGAAGAAGAGCTCAAAGTAGCCAAGGATTACGACTTCTCCAAGATCAAGATCGACGCCATTCTCGTGTTTGCTGACTCTAGAAACTGGGCAGCTGATCAACAGATCATCTTGG
Source organism: Williopsis jadinii (assembly GCF_001661405.1). Taxonomy (NCBI): domain Eukaryota; kingdom Fungi; phylum Ascomycota; class Saccharomycetes; order Phaffomycetales; family Wickerhamomycetaceae; genus Williopsis; species Williopsis jadinii. The sequence goes on from NW_017963654.1 coordinate 241,912, forward strand.
AGTTGTTACTGTCCAAGAACGGTGTCATGGGTACCGTTTCTGAAACCTATGACGAAGGTCCAGGAATCTACTTTGCACACTCTGATTTCGTCTGGGCAACTGATTATGGACTGTCCAGATACGGTATGGGTGCATTGCAAGTTTCTATTGCTGCGCTCTATAGAGAACATACCGGCCAGGAGCTTCAGGTGACTAGATTCGGTAAACCTCAACGTGGTACTTTTAGATATGCAAACAAAGTGCTCACACACTGGAGAAAGGATGTATTAGAGGAGCACGTTGAGAAAACCAGTGTATCACCAAAACCTGTCTTCTCAGACTCAGAGAGTGACGATGAGACAAGCGATGACGAGCCATTGACTGTGCAGAAACTCTCACAACTGACTCTGGACTTACCTCCAGCTTCCACAGTGTACTTTGTTGGTGATACCCCAGAATCAGATATCAGATTCGCCAACTCCCATGACACATCCTGGTATTCGATTCTCGTCAAAACTGGTGTTTACCAAGATGGTACAGAGCCTCGTTATAAACCAAAGCACACGTGTGAAAACGTGTTGGAGGCTGTAAAGTTTGCCATTGAGAGAGAACACCAGAAGGAGTTGAGTGAATGGAATGACGGTGCTATCGATGTGCCAGTTGTTCTTGATGAGACTGAAGTGGTGACGACTGGCACTAAAGATGTGCTATCGAATGAACAGCTGATTGCAAATGCTAAGACGGCCTAAACGAATGTACATAAGAGTTATATTACGCACGTCACGATCTATCTCATCCACTACGTTCTTTTATTAGAAACATTTCTTTGATTTACACAGCACAACCCTTTTAAAGTATAGACTTGATGTTTTATTCCACTATACGCTCTATGTAGGACACCATCATAGTTTACCCATCTCATCAATGGAGTAGTCCAAGATGAAACTCTGCTCGATAAGATCGTCAACCCTGGTGTAATGTCTTTCGTTATATGGGACGATGGCATCAATGAATTGCATTAGTCCAGGAATCTCTACGAGCTTGTCGACATCGAAGCTCTGGAGAATTGCTCTTATCAACTTTTGAGCCACCGAGAAGTATCTAGCATTGACGTTCCATGTTCTGATTCTCTTGAACAATAACAAGATCTGATCGTTGTTAAGGGTCTTGATGACACTGTCCAATTCTTCACCAAGGATGAATTCATCAGACGAGTTTTGTGCAATGGAGTTCTTAATCACGGTGTATAGTCTCATCGGTTGATCTAAGGTCAACGCCAGCAGGAATGCGTTACCCCATTCACCTTGGTTCATGTAGTTTTGTAAGCTTTGCTCTTGTTCAACTTTCAATTTAGCTGCCTCTTCTTCTTCTTTATTGACCTCTTCCGTGTTATCAACCCAGAATTGGAACACACCATCAGCATCAGCAGTGACGAACTCATCACCGTTGTTTTTAGTGACAAGGGCCCAGATTCTGTTTGCATGTTGGTCAAACGTCTTGAGACATTCAGCACTACTTGAGTCCCAAATCTTGATCAAACCATCGGCACCTGTCGAGATTAGTTGCTTCTCCTGATTGAGATAGGCAACTCTTTGCACAGCATTGGTATGGCCTTCAAATGTTCTCATACATGTGAAGTCCTGTAAGTTCCACAGTTTGATTGTTTTATCACCAGAAGCAGTAGCCAAAGTTTTGTCGTATACTGAAAACGTGATGTCCCACAAACCTCTCTTATGGCCCTTCAGCACGCCGATGGTTTCACCAGTATCCAAATCCCAAACCTTTCCAGTCTTATCATACGATGCTGTAGCGAAAAACTCATCGTTTGGACTGATGTCCAATGCGTTGATATCCTTATCATGAGCACGTCTGGTATATTCTGAAGTTTTGATAACAATTGGGAGCTGGTCACCACTTTTAACCTTTGGTATATTCCACTTCTTAACAGTGAGATCAGCAGATGCAGTGAGAACAAATCTTGGTTGAGTACCGTTCTCATGAGTTCTTGGAAGAGCAATTGCAGATACGGAAACGGAATGACCTCTCAGTATGGCAAAGATTTCGAACTCCTCTTGCTCTTCGTTGAAACGCCAAAGACGTGCATCATTATCCTTACCAGCTGTGGCAATCCATCTGCCATCCTTTGTAGAATCCAGAGAGTTCAACATATCAGTATGTCCTTCGAGTATTTTCACCTCCAATGGAGTGTTGATAGGATCAAAGATTCTCAACCCTGGAGAGTTGGTTGCAAGGGCCAGGTATTGGCCATGAGGACCAACATAACGCATATCTGCGATGGTACCGTGGTTACCTGCAATGATACGTGATACTTCGATTTCTGTATCTTCCTCAATGAGTGTTGTGTTGATTTCGAAAAAGGTTTCATCAGATAAGACCAGGAGTAATCTATCATCGTCTGTTGAAAGAACACCAACAATGACAAGCTCTTCGATCGGCTGTTTCGTTTGGGCGTAAATCTTACCAGTGGAGAGTCTCCACACTTTGAATACTGCATCTCCACCAGCAGTGTATATGAGGTCATGATCGAGGAAGTCTACTGCAAGGATCTGCTGTTGAGTGGAGATGGTCTTCTTCAACTTCCAATACTTGGTATCCCAAACCATGAGGACGTCGTCCCTTCCTCCGGTGACGAGAAATTGATCCTCGGAGCCACCAAATGCGAAGGATCTAACAGCATTGGTGTGTTCTGTCAGTGTGGCGATGGCCTTCCGCTTTGCCAAATCCCAAACCTTCACCATACCAGTGGTATCACCGGAGACCAGTTTCCACTTATTCGAGTTGAGTTCGCCGTGGAACTTCAGACCTGAGATAACGGAGCCATGACCTTTCAGAGAGTGCGTAACGAAGCCATTATCAATGTCAAACACTATCACGGCACCATCTGAACCTCCAAATGCAAAAAGCGTACTCGTCGGATCAGCAGCACATACGTAAGAAGGCGAAGGAAGCTTGTGTGTCTTGGTGAACTTCGAGTCCGCCAGGTTGAATATACGCAGCTGTTGACTCTGTGAGACTATGGCAAGATACTTGCCATCCGGTGTCAGCTGTAGACACGTGACAACTTCTCCATCACCCTCCAGCTTGTGTAGTGTCTCACTTGTTTCAAGGTTGGTGATGACAACGTCTTCTCTAACTGGTGTTGCGAGGATTGAGCCATCTTCAGAGAGCGTCGCGGTCGCATCACTGAAATAGAACGGTGCAAGCTCAGTGTTGGTGTACGTAGTCTTCAAGCTCATCGTCTAAATACTATGGAAGAACAGCCAAAGAAGGAGAAGGAGAGAGAGAAATGTTGTTCATCTATGGGCTTTTCGAGAGCAGAGGGCCATGGAAAAATTTAAACATCGGTACGCGCCACAGCGATGAGATACCTAATTGGGAAATTGCCGTATTGGGTAATTAGGCGTCTTTTTAAAAACAACAGGCCCTTTATGGCATGGAATTGGTGATATTCATGTCAATTGGATGTGTATATACAGTGCTATGATAGCACAAGAGGCGTTGTGGCTTGTGGTTCTTGTTGTCGCCGATGGACTTGCTCACTGTGAGATTAAGGCGCAGTGCCTTGCCTTCTTTACGCTATTTACAGACGAGGCATCTCAGGGACTGAACATCAGAACTTCTCATCGCTATCCACAGTTGACGTTCTCACGTTGTTCTTGTTCAGTTCCCAACACTTTTTGAACTCTTCCATCTTGGCTCGATGCGTTAGTAGGTGCCGAGTGCTGTGGGTTCTAACGGCTCCGTATACATACCTCTTTAGTGCATTTCCTCCAGTCACCAGTGTCCGCGTGGCACAGCGTAAGCTTCAGGTTCTCAGCTATCATTACGACGTTAGTGGTCCCAGCATGGCATATTTGAAGCGTCAGTCAGCACTCACCAGCGCACCCGGTATTGTTGATTCTCTTGTCCCTGTAGGAACGTTAGCGCGTGTTCTTCAAGAACGAGGACCACAGGTACTCACCACTCATCGGGTTCATCGTCATCAACCTCCTCCTCCTCAACGGTGTCGGGCGTTTGCTCTCTTGTAGACTCGTTGACCATCGCTACCGGCTGCAAAGATACCTCTGTCTGTGTGTATATCGCCCTCGGATATGTCCTTCGTGTCTGCCTACGACGTTGGTGTGTATGGCATGGCACCGGTATACGAGTTCAAATCCCACACGCTACACCAAAAAGACCACATAACGGCCGCAACAGGAAATACACCAGAATAGGCAACATTCGCGACACCCGCACCGCACAGCGCAACAAATCCTCGAAGGACACCGCGTTCGTTCGCTCGTCCGTCCAAGGAGAGCAAAACAGACGAATTTCCACCTCAGCGTTTCTCCTTCGAAGCAGATCGGCAACAACCAAAAACAACACAAACTACACACACCGAAAGGGACAAAGTGCTACTTTAGCGTATCCATCGGTGAACATTCAGGCTTCTGTTATCACACTCGGCTATTCATTGAAACAGGTCTTGTGTAATTGTTGGTAATTGAACCGTATCTTCTTCTCCGTACTGATCAGTTTGTCTGGCGATTTTCTCCCCCTTCGTCTCTGTGTTTTCAATCTCGAGGAGATCGTGAACCGCTGTCATCAACAGACAACGGCGAGAGTAAACAAACCAAACAGCGCCACGAACAGGGCAACGAACACGGCGCTTCGATCCATTTCTGCCGCTACACACACCTTCACACGTTTGCCTTCGACTATCAGCACAAGGGCTTGATACAGGAAGACTCAAGATGGTGAAGTTGAACGAGATCAACACGACTGCGACCTTTGCCTGGTCCAACGCTGCCATCCCGGTGTTGGCGACTGGTTCGGCGGCTGGTGTCATTGACGATGATTTTTCGTCCACGTCGTCGTTGCAGTTCTACTCACTGTATGATAAGACGCCGATTTTGTCAGTGGATGCCGATGCCAAGTTCTACGACCTGGATTGGTCAAAGAACAACACGCTGTTGGCGGGTGCGCTTGAGAACGGCACCATCCAGTTCTGGAACACTGACAAGTTGAAATCGGGGTCTGCAAAGGCCGTGGGTAAAGGTATCAAGCACACGGGCTCGGTCAAGACTTTGCAATTCAACCCGCTCCAGCACAATGTGCTGGTATCCGGTGGTTCCAACGGCGAGATCTTCCTCTGGGATACAAACAAGTTGGAGCACCTGTCGCCATTTGGCCCTGGTAACCCGATGACTCCAATGGACACCATCACTTCGGTTGCATGGAATCATGCGGTAAGCCATATTTTTGGTGCTGCCGGCAGTGCAGGTTACACTTCCATTTGGGACTTGAAGTCTAAGAAGGAAGTGTTGCATTTGACGTATACTTCCCCAACAGGTACTAGGGCTTCTCTATCCACTGTTCAATGGCACCCATCTCAAAGTACGAAGCTGATTACTGCTTCAGAATCAGATGGAGCACCAGTGATTTTAACATGGGACTTGAGAAACTCGAACGCTCCTGAGACCATTCTTACAGGTCATTCAAAGGGTGTGCTTTCCTTAGATTGGAATGCCCAAGACCCAAGCTTCCTGTTATCGTGTGGTAAGGATAACACCACCATGCTTTGGAATCCACTGACCGGTGATAAGTTAGCTGAGTACCCAACAACTGCAAACTGGGCATTTAAGACAAGATTTGCACCAGCTGCACCAGATGTGTTTGCCACATCTAGTTTCGATAAGAAGGTTATTATCCAGACCCTTCAGGACACTTCACCACCGGTTAGTACAAGAATCTCCACAGTCAAGGATAGCGACTTCTGGAATGAAATCTCCACGACCGATACTCAACAGCCAAAGTACTTCGTAAAGCAGGCACCAGGTTGGTATGGATGTCACTCATCTGTTTCCTTTGGATTCGGTGCAAAGCTCGTTACCGTCTCGAAGACAGGAGATAAGACATCTGAAATTAAGATCTCTAAAGTTAAATTACCTGGGTCTACGAAGAACGAGAACCTTGAAAAGGCATTAGAAACTGGTGACTTCAAGCCAATCATTGAGTCTCGTTTAGCAAGCTCTTTTGACGATATCAACAAAGCTGACTGGGAGTTGCTTGAGAAATTAGCAGGAGGCGATATCTATGAGAAGTTCATCGCATTGGAGATTTCTGATGGAGATGAAGTCGAGAAGGATACTGCATCCTCTGGCGAAGATTTCTATGATAACGTAAAGGCCCCAAAGAAATTCGCTCCATCTGGAGAGTTGAAGTTCTCTGGAATAGACTCAGCCTTGACTAATGCATTACTCACCAAGAACTTTGAAAAGGCTGTTGATTTATTGTTGAAGGAGGGAAACCTTACGGAGGCATTGGTTATTGCTTTGAGTGGTCCGGAATCTTTGCAGAAAAAAGTATCAGATTACTACTTCTCTGAGAATGGAGACAAGAGTCCACTCTCGCGTTTGTTGTACAATGTATCGTCTGCGGATGTGACCGACCTTGTTGAGAATGGTGACCTCTCCAACTGGAGAGAGATTGGTACTGCAATCAAGACATACTCAGCGAATGATGCAGTGTACAAAACACAGTTTACCAGATTGGGTGACAGAATGTTGCAAAACAAGGACCGTAACGATGCGATTTTGAACTATGTTAATGCTTCTGCTTTGAACAAGGTTGCTGATGTTTGGAATTTGGAACTCAAGGAATTGGAAAAGAAGATATTAACCCAGAAGAACACATCTTCTTATGACGCTCACTTCGAGTCCCTTACCGAATTTATCGAAAAGTTCAGTGCATATAGAGCAACATTGAACTTGGATGCACCAGTGTCTGAAGGCTCATCGTCTCTCTCAACTCTTTTGGAGTATATCGATATCATTTCCACTAGTGGCCAGTTCGAATTGGCCTCAAAGATTCTCTCATTGGTGTCGTCAGATCTACCAGCTGTGAAGTTGGAGCAGGCTCGTATCCAAAAGGCTACTTCTACGCCAACAAAGACAGCTGCTAGACAAACCACCGCTACGAGAGCAGGCAACCGTTATGGATCTATTGCTCAGGGATACTCTCTTTCCCAGGCCACTGGTATGAATAACACCATTAGTGGTTCATCTGGTATCCCTCCAAATGTTGCTACTTCTTCTGTTGGTCAAACTTCTCAACAAAGGGGACGTTCTGTTGTTAATCCATACGCCACATCTGGTGCACCAGCTGCGCCAGTTGCAGCTGTCCCTCCACCTGCCCCAATTGCTTCAGCAACTCCTTCCTATGGCTTACAGCCTCCTGCACCAGGTCTAGCATCTGCTGGTCACTCTCCATACTCGACGGTAGTGAACCCGGCTCTACCAGTGAATGCAGGTGTACCATCATATGGTGCTCCAACTAATCCATACATGCCATCTGCAACTACACCTGTTCCAACACCTACACAAGCACCTCCACCGCCAAAGAACGCCAGAAAAGTCGAGACTGATGGCTGGAATGACTTGCCAGTCCATTTCCACAAACAACACCCAGTTCGCCGTCCTGCCCCAGTTCGCCGTCCTGCCCCAGTCGCTGCTGCTTCTGCTGCTGTGCCTTCCGGCTCAAGCTCTAATGGTACAAACTCACCAATGAGCCGTACGACATCTTACACCAATGCCCAGGCTCTTCCGCCACCACCAAGATCTATGTCGAGACCTAAACCACCTGCAGAGCCAACACCAGTTCACTCAAATCATTTACACACCAGTCGTTATGCGCCAGCTTCTCCAAAGCCAAACGTCCCTTCTTTGTCTAGTCCGCCTCATTCGGCCGCTGTTTTATCAGGTCCACCAAAGAATCCATACGCTCCTTCTGCTGCCCCTGTTGCTCCAGTGTCGAATCCATATGCACCAACCAATGGTGGTATAAACCCACCTAATCCATATGGTGCGCCTCAGGTTGGCGGTGTCTTCAACAATGCTGCTTCTGCAAGTCATCCTCCACACCACAACCAGTATGGTGCTCCTCCGACAACCAATGCGTATGCACCACCATCAACCTACGGAACTCCAGCTGTGGCAACTAGTCATAATGCCTACGGTGTGCCTCCAACTGCTGGTCCACCACCTAGGTCATTTGGTGCTCCTCCAAAGTCCGGCCCTTCAGCGGCCAAAGAACCAGTTGCTGAACCAGCACCAGAACCTGTCAAGGAGAGATATCCTGTCGGTGATCGTTCGCACATTCCTCCGGAGCAGAAGAGAATCTATGAAACCTTGGAACGTGTTCTGCAAGACGTCAACGCAGCTGGGCTTCCAGATAGATTCAGTAAGCAGGTTGCAGACACTGAGAAACGTTTGAACATCTTGTTTGATCATTTGAACAACCAGGAACTTCTCACTCCACCAACAATTGAACTTTTGGGTCAATTGTGTGATAGACTTAATGAAAAGGATGCTAAGAGTGCCGCTGATCTACACCTACAAATTGTGACCCACCACCCAGATGAAGGTGGTCATTGGGCCGTTGGTGTCAAGAAACTTATCTCTTTTTCAGATGCTGCTTGGAACTAAGAACGAGGCGACAGAGGAAGAGAAGAAAAAAAGTTTGTTTTCTTAGTTGTGAATTGAACCATCAGTTTTACATTTATCAATAAATTTGTTGTGTTTTCTAAATCGATGATGTTTACCTAAGTGCTGGAATCAATATATTATTATACAGTATGTCACTTATTATTACACCATTCTTATCGATATTTCCCCGAAAAGTTCCTGTTGCTTAACTTTGATTCTGTCATTAGTTGACAGGACTAAGAGTTCAAAGAACACCCTTGTTGCCTCATTCTTTGGCGTTGTAGATAGAGGTTCATGTGATAGAGCATCCTTCTCCAGAACGTCAGTAAATGTTGTTTCCTTCTCAGACTTCATCAGCTCAACAAGATGATTTTCAACCTTTGATGTGGATTCAGTAACACCGGAGTTGAAACCCGTGACATTTTGCTCTTCTTCTGGCTGCTGGTCCAAGTGGTCACCAAGGTCCTCTTCTAATGGTTGATTATCTGGTAACATATCATCCTGTTGAAAGTCAAAGTCTATATCTGCATCTTGAAAGAATTGTTGTTGGTCGTCAGCACTGTCATTTTCCTTATCGCTTTGTAGCTCTGGAGGTTCTAACATCAACGGTGACGAGGGTTGTGTCTTTTGACGCTTGTTTGTAGCTATCGTCAAGAAACGCTCAGCTATAGTATCGTTGAAGAACGTCTCATTTAATAAAGCCTCCACAGCTGATTTCTTCAACGAAAGATCCAGTGGTTGCTGTGTCTCGTCATCGATAACAATGCCTGTAGTGTCATTGAAGGAACGGATATTCAATTCGATCTCCTTATCAGTTACAATCTTCTTCCCAAGTGGTTGCTCTCTGGCCTTACGTTTTCTTCTTGGTTGAGACTGCGTAGTTGTTGTTTCATCACGTTCATTCTCCAAGTCGTCTATAGTTTCCAGAGGCTGGTCAAAATTACCGAGATCTCCCAGGGAAGAGTTTCCCAGAGTTGACAGATTGGCATCATCGGTAGCTCTTCCATGCTCGATACTTGTATCGTCATGACCTTGGTCTAAATCAAAATCCAGGCCACCTCCATAATCAAAATCAATCTCTGGAGGGTAATCTTCTCTCTGATGAACATCGTTATCCTCGCCCTGGTCCAGGTCAAAGTTCAAGTCGATGTCTAGTCCATCGTCATGCTCCAAGACATCGATATCATCATCGAATTTATTTCTAGGCATTTCAATACTCTCATCAAGCTCCAATGAGTTCTGATTCTGAGTATCAAAGAACGCAGAAGGTTTCATGCTGTTATTCATCGTAGGGTCATCGTCAAAGGTCAAGGGCTCTTGGTAAAGCAAATCTGCCTGTGTCACGGTATCCTGTAAAACAATTTGATTCATAGAAGGGATGATTGTAGCATTGATTGGGAGCGTCACAGCATTGGAGCTCGATCTGAACGCACTCTTCAGCTTCAAAAGCGCATCAGACACGTCATCCAGCAAGTACTTTGCCTTTCTCGAATAGATTCTCACAACACCATATAACAGCTGGCCAGACAGTCTCAACGTCAGTGCCTCAGTGGTATCCGCATTGGATTCCGTGGCCTTCACGATTGCTTCGGCTGACTGCGTGATATTGGACTGGAGAAACTGCTGCTTGTTCAGCTTACGCTCCAAATTAGCAGCTAACCAGACCTGTGCGAGAGGCCCTTCTCTGGTGAGCAGCGATTCTTGTAGCATTATACACCGTTACGGGATGAATTATAGCAAGTTGGTGTTCTCCTTGTTGTTGTTGCAGTATACAAAGGTGGAAAAACTGCGGCCTTGGGGATTAATAATATAAACAAAGGATGGAAAAGTGCAAAACACGGTGGGTTACGCGAAAACGCGACGCGTCGCGTCTTGACTTCCCAGAGAGGAAATACCACAGAATTATACCGTGCATAATTGTTCTAGGTACTCAACCACGGCGCTGGTGATGTTGGAGCTCCATGGCAGCAAGAACCCTTCAAAATGACAGGCTTTCGGGTTTATGAACAGTTGAGATGATTCCCTATTAGCTGTCTTGTAGAATTGGATGATATCATCGTGAAACAACTCGTACTCGCCGACCGTGATGAGAATGCTCTGTGGCAGCCACGGTATCGTCGAGGCATCAGCGTAGTTAAGCAGTAGTTGTGGATCAACAGAACCACCAAAGAGTTTCAGTGTGCATCTCTTGAGGAAGTTGAGGGAGAGCATGTCAACGTGCTTGTACTTCTCGTACGAGCCAACCTCGGTCGGGTACAGGTTCAGCCAGGGAGACATCAGTATGAGGCTCTTCACAGTGTTCTCGAGTTTGGTGTCGATGGGAGGAACACCATCAACTGGAACGACGCTGTGTCGTAGCATGGACAGTATCAAATGCCCACCGGCGGAGTCCCCCGCCAGTACGACGTTCCTACATGAGTTTGCCAGCTCGTTTTGGACCATCGTGATCTCACACAACTGTCGTGGGAACTTTGCATCCTGTGACAGCGTGTAGTCGAGTACTAATATAGAGAGCCTTGGGTTGTTTAGTCTCCTCACCACAACCATCCAAAAGGTGAAGAAGCCAAAGAAGAGGCCCATCATGTATGCTCCTCCGTGGCAGAACAGTATCACTGGGTCATCAGGCTGTCTGTTTGGGCATTCCGTAAGCCATATGACTCGCGAGGGGTCTAGCCCTTCAACATGGAACTCAGTATTGTAATTCGGCAGCGTACTGCCAAACGGCGACAATGACCATAGACAGCTATCAATTGACTGCTTGAAAGCTATTCTGTACAGCCACTGTTCAGGGGTGTACTCTAGTAGAGTACGTACACATAAACGACACAGAGAGTTGATTGAAGCCATCATGCTGTTGAGAAGAATGTGGAAGATGGATGAAATTGAATGTCATCATCGGACGGAAATACTTCACGGCCTTTACACTAGCAGCTGATCAAGATCTACAACTGGTATGAGGAGCGCTGTTTTTCTACGGAGCATCATAAGAACAGAAGAAAGCACATAGTGATACCTATCTAACTACTTGCATTACACGGTCAAACATGGTTGAAAGTTGCACGTCCATACTGTCGAAGAGACCTGCGAATGAGTTAACATCAAGCTGTCTCGCACCGTTGATCTCATCCGAGCCGAGGTCCAAATCTGTCTTGGTCTTCTTCTTCAACGAGCTCTCTCCCTGTGCCCTCTGTAACAGTATGGCCATCTCCCTGGCATGGTCGATTTCTTCGACACGATCCTCCTCCAGTCTTGTCGAAGTGACAAGCCCTATGCGTGAGTTGATGTCGATGAAGATGAAGTCTGTATCAAAGTTCCATTGAATTCCACAGATGTATCCATCGTGGAGTGTATTGAACACAGGGGTCTTGGAATGAGGCGTGAATACAAAAATCTTGGACTGTAACTTCTCCAAGTCTCTGTTGTAGAAGTTAACGGCAATACAGATCAGGGACTTGTCTGTATTGGTACACATCAGGTTATTGCCATTCTTTGGAGACGACACCCTGAGTACCAGGTCGTTCTCTTGCATGGTCAATAGATCAACACTCTTGAGGGAAGTCTTTGATAGTATGCACAACTGATTATCAACAATTTCCAACGATTTGATCTGTGACCCTGCTATTCTGGCCAATGTGTCGTTTGGAATCTCTTCAAAGGTATCGGTATCAATGATTTCAACAGTCTCACCAAATCCTAAAAAGATCAAACTGGAATCCTCAGACCACGCTAGACTGACATCGCTTGAGAAGATCCCCGTAGATGGCTTCAGCTTTCTCAAGGACCAACGGACAATGTCATCGAGGTTGTTAGTGGTTGGTCTCCATACTCTAACACCACCGTTGTTATCAGCAGTGAGGAAGCCAACACCCTTGAAATAGCTCAATGGTGCAGCAATCAAGGCATGTACAGGGATATTGACACCATGAGGATTGACGATCTTGGTGACAACTTCCCACGACGCCTGTCCAGAGCCATTCTTCACTTGAGTTTCAACAGATCTCCAGATCTTCAAGACATAAGTAAAGTCGTTCTTCGACAACAAATTGTCCAAATCACCATGTTGGTGCTCCTCCATGGTGGCCATCCACTTACCATCACGAGTGAACTGGAAATGCTTCACCACGGGGTCGTGCAACTTCTGTTCTGATCTAACCTTACCAGCTTGGATAGTATCCGTAACTTTCTGTACAAATGCCTGTTCATTCTTAAAGAAGTCGAAAACCTGGAGATAGGCACCGTTGACAAAGTACAACTGCTTGGACGTAGGGTGGATCTTGAAGTTAGTCGAGAAGTCGTATTTCAGCTTCATGATATCTAAGGATGGGTTCTTTGCATATAACTTGTCCAATTTCTTCACGTTTGCAAGGTTGGAGCTGTAGCTCTGTCTTGGTCCACCCACCACTAGCCTGGATTGAAGATCCACTGCTGAGAGTACCAATATCTCGTGGTTTTCTGAGTCTAATTGCAGTGTTGTATTGATGTATTCTTCATTTGGGGATTCAATTCCAACTATAGCACCGTTCAATCTTGGTAAGAACTGTTGCTTCTCAGTGTCCAATTGCCAAAACACGAGGACCCTTTCCAAACCACCGCTCATCAAGTATTTCGAGTTTTGCGAGAAGCACAGAGATTTGACCTCGTCGATGTGCCATTTCAACAGCCTAGTGAAGGAGTCGAGGATGATATGAATCACACCAATTCTTGTGCCTACTGCCACAGAGCAATCATTTGCGATTGCCAATGCAGTTATCAAGTTCTTGTTTGCGAATGGAATCGACTGTTTCTTATCAAGAGAGTCCATATTGACGATGTGCACACTCTTATCCTCATGGGACTTGGATAAGAATGCAAGTTTTCTAGAATCTTGAGATACAGCGAATAGCAACACGTTCTTGATGGAGGTCAAAGTCTCATATTGGTTCTTCGATGGCGTGAATCTCACAACGTTTCTTGTGTGTGGCTTTGGCGAGTTCTTTCCAGTGATGAGAGTAAAGTTATCCTCTTCGAAGCTGCTCACTCTCAGTACAAAGTCGTCTTTGTTCAATTCAACAGTGAATCTGTTGATCACCACTTCAGGTACTTTCTCCTTCCAGTTGATCACCAGCACCTCTCCGGAGACTAAGAAGGCCCACACCAGGTTCTCATTCGACAGATCCTGCTTCAGATCAACTAGTCCCGTAAGATCGATCTGGTTCTCGACGTTGAACTTCAACGAACGGATACACTGTCTTGTCGTTATGAAGTACACTCTCAGCTGGTTGTTGAAGGGAACGATGAAATGACGTCCATCTTGCGCCAATATCCCACCGTGTAGCAAAGGCTTACCACCACCCACAACTGAAACCCTGTAGTCTTCCATCTTAGCAACAATGGATCTTCTGGAAAGCGCTAATTGACTGTAGAAGGTTGTATAAACCGTGAAAAGACGTTGTGCCCTCATCGCATCTGCTTGAAAAATTTTTGAATGCGTATGAAGGAAAAAAAAAAAAAAAAACTGATTACATAAGCAATTCGACCGATGGACTGCGATTACATAAGGTATTACGTAATTCACATATTACATAAGTTCTTACATAATACACATTCTTACATAAGCACCATCTTGCTTACATAAGCCTTCTGGTGATGTAAGGAAAAAATTTCACGAGATCGAAAACAAGACAGGACAAGTTGGCCCTTCCTGGGAAGGAGCATCACATAGTAGATCAAGCTTATAGGACAATGATTATTCCAGTTCGTTGTTTCTCTTGTGGTAAAGTAAGGTTCCGTGTTTTCTTTTGCTCCTTTGAGCGAGAAGGGTAATGCTCGAGCTGTGTACTAACTGTATGGTTTCTAAGGTTGTTGGTGATAAGTGGGAGCAATACCTCGATCTGTTGAACGAGGATGCTACTGAAGCTGAGGCCCTTGACAAGCTCAAGTTGAAGAGATACTGCTGTAGAAGAATGCTTCTTACGCATGTTGACTTGATTGAGAAGTTCCTGCGTTATAACCCACTTGAAAAGAAGGATCCTACTTTGGACTAATGTCTTGTAAGAGGATAAAGGCAGAAGCACGCAACTGAGGGAGTAGACCGATTAGGGTGAGGATGGAAGAGGTGTCGTTCAGAACAGATCAGGGTGCTCTGTTCTCTGTACTATAGGAGTCGAACTGTCCTGTATCGCCCATACACAGGGAGGCCTCAAAGTGGAGGTTATAGCAAAAGTCTCCAAAGAGTTCATATCTAGACAGTTCACCATACAAAACGGAAACAATTGGCAGTGTATATATTGGTTATACGTACATTTTGTCGCTATAGAGTAAAGGATTGAAACAGCGTAGAGGTTTGCCATTATAATGGATGTGTATATATGAAACCTAAGGTGGGCAGGCCACATCCGCACATCCACACATCCGCACACCCACACATCCGAACACCCAAACATCCCAACACCCACACAAGTTGCGCCACTTCCTAAGAGCGCAACCAAAACCACAACAAACCATCACAACAAACCATCAAAGCACCTTCCAAGATCATCCGACAAGCTAAAGATGTCACGTGTGGGCTCTCTGCGTAGACACGCTGGACCACTACGGTGCCAGGTGGGGATGAACGTGAAGATGTCGCTGACAAGGGCGTACACAAGACATCACCGGTTCCTCTCAAATACGTCGTTGCTCATGTCATCGAATGCCAAACAAATGGTTATGCCTATGGGGTTGAAGAGCAGAAGCTTTTCCTTTTCTGCGATTCCAAAGATCGTTGCAAAGTCTGTGAAGGTGCCTGCTTACCTGGGTGGTGGGATAGCAGCAGCTGGTAGCTATATCGCGTATAAAGTCGAGGAGGCCTCCAATTATACACAGGACAAGTTGGGCCAGTTGAAAGACCTGGGCAACAGTGCGTATGACAAGGCATCTGAGTTCCTCAACGGGCTCGAGTTTGGTTCCCAAGGTGATGGAAGCGGTAGCGGTAGCAGTGGTAATGGTGGTGGTGGTGGTGATTCAACCGCGGCTCTGGGAACAGCTGCTGCAATTGCTGCCAAACTTGATGAGGAAGAGGAAGAGCGTGAGAAGCTGATCGAACAAGAAGATGATGAGGAGGAAGAAGAGGATACAACCGATGATCAGATGATGAATCTGACGAGACAGATGATTGAAATTAGATCCCTGCTTCAAGAGATTGATAGATCATCCGAGACCCTGAAGTTGCCTTCCATTGTTGTTGTTGGCTCACAATCTTCTGGTAAATCATCCGTTCTTGAGGCAATAGTTGGTCAAGAGTTCTTACCAAAGGGCTCAAATATGGTGACAAGAAGACCTATCGAACTCACATTGGTTAATACACCGAACACTGCTGCAGAAACTGCAGATTTCCCAGCTCTGAAGATGTACAACTTGACAGATTTCTCAGAAGTTCAAAAGATCTTGTTCGATTTGAACATGGCTGTTCCTGCTTCAGATGCAATCTCCAATGATCCAATCCAACTAACAATCAGATCACCTTCGATCCCTGACCTGTCACTGGTGGATTTGCCAGGATATATCCAAGTCGAGGCTGCGGATCAACCTCCTGTTCTTAAACAGAAGATCAAAGAATTATGCGATAGATACTTGGAGAGTCCTAATGTCATATTGGCCATATCATCAGCAGATGTTGATTTGGCAAATAGTGCTGCACTGAGAGCCTCCAAAATTGCTGATCCAAAGGGTGAAAGAACAATTGGTGTTATCACCAAATTGGACTTGGTTGAACCTAAGGTTGCGAGAGACATATTACTCAATAAGAAATATCCTTTGAAAATGGGATACGTTGGTGTTATTACAAGAGCACCAAAGAAATCTTTATTCCGCTCTGCCTCCAGTCACGATGCATTTGTTGCTCAACAGAACTTCGAGTATACCTTCTTGAAAGAACACAAGCCTGAGTTTGCCGAATGCAGCACCTCCACGAGAACACTCAAGAAGAAATTGATCAAGGTGTTGGAACGCACTATGTCAATGTCTCTTGCACCAACAGCACAACTGGTACAACAAGAGCTGGATGAAACGGCCTATAAGTTCAAAGTGGAATTCAATGATAGACAGCTTACTCCAAAGACATATTTGGCTGAGAACGTTGATGCTCTGAAGCTGTCTGTGAAGAATTTTAACGAACACTTTGGTAGATCAGAATTGAAATCCATTCTACGAAGTGAATTGGATCAAAAAGTTCTCGACTTACTAGCCACGAGATACTGGAACAAATCTTCTGACACGCCATCAGATACAAGAATACTCATTGACAACCTATCACAATTGAGTGATATGAAAACAGAAGATCCTTATTGGGCAAAGAAACTTGATCTCGCCACCTCTTCCTTAACAAAACTCGGAGTAGGAAGACTGACTACATCAGTTATTGCAGACGCCATTGTCTCTGAGGTTGGGAACATCACCGATCAAACGCAATTGAGAAACCATCCTTTAGCCAAAGAGGCCGTTAAGGAAGCTGCTGAGAGCGTCTTGAATGCACGCTACTTGTCAACAGCCGATCAGGTGGAGAACTGTATCAAGCCTTACAAGTACGAAGTTGATGTTGATAGTCGTGAGTGGAGCACAGCCAGAGAACAAACTATTTATCTGGTTAAACAGGAGCTACAACAATGTCAAGACTCTTTCCAGGCTTTAAAGAATGCCATTGGTGGTCGTAAGTTATCTCAAGTTATGACGTATCTTGAAGAAGGTGGTACAGCCGAAGAAACTGTTGGGTTCTCACAAGTGCTCTTAAAAAGAGGCCGTGAGGCATTGTTTCTTCGTGATCGTTCAACAATCCTTGGAATGAGATTGAAGGCCTTGAAATCTGGACCTTGTAAGAGCAAAGATAACAAGTTCAAGTGCCCAGAAATATTCTTGAACGTTGTTAGTGATAAACTTACAACGACAGCAGTGCTGTTCTTGAATGTTGAACTTCTTACAGACTTTTTCTACAAATTCCCTCGTGAGCTAGACTCCCGTCTCAACCAGAACCTCTCAGAAGAACAAATTGAACAATTTGCTAAGGAAGATCCAAGAATCAAGCGTCATATCGAGCTTCAAGAACGCAAGGAGCTATTGGAGTTGGTTTTACAAAAAATTGATGGTATATTGGCTTTCCAGAGAAGCAAGAGTTCCTTGACTTCACGGAGATGAGGAGGGCGTCAGTAAATTTGATTATACCTGTATATGGCTTAAATGAATGGATGATATGTATATAAATAGTTTTACAAATGTTACTGTAATCATAAACATCGTATCTTTAAATCACATAAATAGTGAGCGTGTTTGTAAACGCTTTAGGCTGTCAGACGTTTTATCAAATCATGGATCTCATGCTCAACCATGATGTAGAAGTTATTGTTGAAACGATCGTCATCGCTCAAACGTTCCTCACGAAGGAATTTCGTTATCTGTGTCTTAATACGTTGGATCTCATGCTCTTTATACGTATCGTCAGTAATGAGATCACCACCAGAAGACCCGTTTTCATTTGAGCCACCAAGTGTTGACAGTTGGTTAGAACTTTGGAAGAAGTTAACTTCCTCAGTTAAACCACTCACAAACATATCACTAACAGAAACCGAGCTGAACGAGTTACTAGCCTCGTCGAAGCAAGAGCCATTAGAACGTCCACTAATGGCAGTGGGGTTCAAAAGTGATTGGTTTTTCTGACTGCTTGTGTTTCTCTTCAACAAGTTTGAGCTACTGTTGAGGGGCTTTGGAATAATCTGCTCGGTGTAAACAGGGCTGAATTCCACCAATGTGGAATTACCACTATCATTTCTCAAATATTTCAATCTCAAGATTTGGAACAAATAACGTATCAGTGTGAAACAGTTCTTGATAATAGATCTTTTTTTGTTGTCAAACTTAATGAATATCAAGTCGATGGTTTTATCCAGAAGATGGTATCTGATATCATTGCGTAATTCATACTTCTTGTTATTTTGGTTTTTCTCAAGATCAGATATCAAGTTCGTCAACAGAAGCACAATGGCGTCAAACGGTAGATTGTTACGAATTTCCCAGTTGAATCCGTTGTATATGTCATCGTTGTTGTTTTTCAAGAACTCATACAACAAATGTAATGAAGTTGGTATCAAGTTGTTTGTCAAGTCGTCATAAGTGTAATGAGTCAAGTCATTATCAGTGTTCAAATGAGGTGGATTCAATGACTTCATCAAAGCCTCGATGCTAAACTTAGATCTCTGGCTGTTCAAAAGCTGGTTGAAGCTTCCTTGTATCAGCATGTTATTCCCTTCCTCGTTTGAATTCAGCACAGTTGACAAAACGATTTTCTTCTGCAACAACAAAAGTGCACGGTCACAGTAAGAGCTTAGCACAGATTTTGACCACTTGATGAATGTATTTTGTTCGTATGACATGTTTTGCACAGATTCCACATTCTCCAAGTTCATTATCGAAGCATTGCAACTGATGTACAAGTCCAAGATCTTCTGCTTCAACATTTGAATGGTGTTAAACGGCACTATGTTCAATCCGTACATGCACCTTGTCAGCTCGTTCAGGATCAGAGTGAATCTGAATTTACCATTGAGGAAACACGTATGTGGGTTCAAAGAGTTATTAACATATTCCACTGGTAGCGAAGTATCGAATTCGTCGAGCCTTATTAACGGAGTGGATGTATTCTTCAACGCTGTCATAGCATCAAGGTAAAAGATTTCCCACCACAACAATCTCCTGGTCTGTACCAAATTTGGATCCAAAATCTTGTGAAAAGTTGCAGGATCTCTGTTGAGTTTGACAGTCTGTGCAATACGTACTAAGATACCAATATCGATCAACGATGGGTTTTCCAAAGTACTATGCAGCAGAACAGAACTTTGCAAAACACGGAGTGAGAATTTTTGAGGGTATCCAATCGTTTGAAACACAACACGGGCAATTCTCAGGTATTTGTGAATTTCATTACTCAGTTCAAATTTTGTGATTTCATCATAGCTGAATTCAAAGCACTCACCTTTAGAAGCTGCATAAACAACTGGGAATAAAATCACCAAGAACTCCAACTTGTGTTCCAGAGTATTATCCCAAAAGGCATCATGTTCTCTAACAAATTCATTTATATCCAATATGGGTAGAATTGGATGAATATTTGTAATGTATCTGTTAACCAGTCCATACGATCTCTCTCTAGAAGGCAAGGCGCTATAGATTTCCTCCAATTTCCAAGTTGGAACAATCTCTGGTTGTTTAGGCATCAAGATCATCGGCAAGCTGTGGTTTGTCAAGTTCAACGCTATCTGCTGTATAGGTTCGTTCTGTGGTAATCTTCCAGTCATCGAGGGCTGTGGTGTCTGTCTCAGTGAGAAATCACTCAATATGGAGTTGCTCAACGGTTGGCCACCCTGTTGCTGTGGCTCGAAGCTTGGAGTTTGCGACCTTGACACGTTTACAGGCGGTAGAAATCCTACATGGTCTTGTTGTTGTTTCTGCTGTGTCGGTTCCTGCTGTGTCGACTGCTCCTGCTGCGTCTGTTGTTGAAGATTGTGAGTATGTGGAAGTGGTGGTGGAGCATGCAAATGTTGACGAGCATTCTGCTGAGTATGATTACTGTGTTTCTCAGTGGGCAGCACCTGTGGATTGTGCATGTTTGGAGGGGAAAGAGATTCGATACTGACAGAGCTCTCAGAGTCAGAAAACGTTAGAGAGGTTCTATCCCTCGGTGACTGATGGCTGAAGTTGACGCCCACGGGCCGTGGCGGCAGTGGTTGTGGATGTGGCGGTTGGTCATTTCCAATGTGTACATGTGGCGGTTCGTGACTCTCGTGTTGTTGTAGCGGTTGCTGGAGCTGATGTTGTTGTTGATGGATAACCTCAGCGGGTATTTCCGCACCCATTGTTGACGATATTGGGGTGGATGACGACGACACAAGGTTCTTTGCGCGTGCCATGTACTGTTTCAGCTCTTGCTTCTTTCTCAGCTCCGCCTCTTTATCAACATCCTTCTTCTTCTTACCTCGTGACACCCGGTCATTCACAAAGTATTTACACTCCAGGTTATTCTTCGTGCAGTTCTGACACACAGGGTGCTCCCTAGAGCACTTCACCTTGCGCTGATGGCACGGAACACAGCTGTGGATCTTCCTCTGGCGCACTTTCTGGATCTTGTACACCTTTCCATCGCCCATCACAAGAGCGTTCTGGTCCTTGATGAACTCCTCAGACATCGCTTCAGCTCCCTAGAGTACGTATACCACAGCTGTACTTATGCACAAGAGAGATCAAGCAAAAAAAAAAAAAAAAAAAAAAGAAAGTAGGGTAAACGACAGGGAAAAACACAGAATCACTTGCAAGTGTGAGAATCCTGAGCAGTGAGTAATGGAGAAGAACCAGCTGTATATTCAAGCCAGTACAAAGCAAATATCTCGTCTGTAGTCCTGTTCACCGTCCCGAACGATGGTGTTCCTGGAGTGACAAGTTTGAAAATTCAAAAAGTTGGCGGTATTGGCCCCTCCAACAAAGGGTCAGAAAGAAGAAAAAGAAGCTTTCAAAGAAATGCGGGATTAGGAGGGGGAAGGTTGAAGAGGGAAAAATTAATAGCGGGAAAAAGCCTAATGAACGGCCAATCAGAGCGGCTGTTGAGGCGGCTTTCGCAATCTGTTTTCGTCTGTATGGGCGTTCGCCTGCTTCGCTCGACTCTGCCGCCGCTGTGAGTTATGTGTGTGACTTGTACTGTGCTGTTGAAATTTCCGTGCCCCTCTTTTTCCTGTGTGTGTTTTTCCCCCCGTTTCAATCTGTGCGTGTGTTTTTTGCAAAATTTTGTTCTGATTGTCGGGATGATGCGCTGCGTTTTGCGAAAGCGTGTCGGGACCAAGTCGTGGGAAAAGCGGGGTCGCTGGTGGTTTGTTCCAGGGGACTCGCCGGGAAGCGCAGCAAACCGAGAGCTCTCTCTGCTCGGGACATAGCTGCCTACGGGTGTTTTGGGAGATGTTATATAGGCAGAGGGTGCCAACATGAGGATGCGCTGTTGTAGCTGGTTGCAGCCAGGTGTCTGTGTTCACAACGTGGGAGTGCTGGTGGGAGCTCTGTTGTGGAGACACTACCGCGGCTGCGCTGGGGGACCTCCTGTGAGGGTGTGAGTCCCGTGGTACCAATGCCGAGTGGTGGGATGCGGCAGGGTGTCTGTGGAAGCCCAGCTCTCTTATCTCGCGTATGAGCGCCATTGGTGATTATAGGCATAGGCACCGTAAGCATCATAATCAGGGAGATTGGAGGGTTGTCTTTCCACACACCGAGTTATGCACCACGAAGATAAGGCCTAGTGATCTGTGTGCCTGGGCAACTGTATCGTGGACATTGTATGAGTGTGTGTGTGTGTGAATGCCGGTGTAGTAGGGACGTGGACCTCATTGTCGTCTTGATTTGCTTTCCATATTAATATCCTTCTAGAAGCTTTTAAATGCTCCATATGTGTGCCTCGTTCTTAATCTGTGGGAAGTATCGAGAAACAAGTGCCTTAGACCATCTTTCATGATGATGATGTCGTGTAACACCGCATAACAGCGCTTCCCGTAATAGGACATAATTTGATTCTGCCTATGGACAGGCCAGATGTAATCTCCCATATTAATGATGGTATCCTCCACTAGCTTTGCAGCAGTCTCGTGATTTTACACCTTTGAGCCGACAAGATATAGCATTATATCACGACATGTGCTTTCTCCACAATTCTCTGTTGCTTGTTGCAATGTTGCTTCCTATAACCACCCTACTGGATTGTTGGAGACTTCGGCTCACTCAATCACGTATGTTTTCTACTGACACCACATTACTGTGAGCTTCAAATAATTTTGCACCTGAATCTATTGCTATATATGTACATATTCCTGAAACACCTTCTGTCGTGGGATTGAATTCAGGTAATCACACACAGCCAACCCAGTGTGGCATACACCAAGCCAACAGGATATATCGCAAGGAATACCCTTCCTGGGAGAACACCATGGACTTTCAGGTTAACTGTGGCAGCGTATACACTCCAAGCAACAAGTATAACGTACAGGATAAATCTGATAAAACTCCACTTGATGAAGATCGAAGTGATGGCCAGGAGAAGCAGTGGGAACATCGCATAACCAGTGGTCGAAAGAGCGTTAAAGAACGAAATTGTACCCCCAAGAAGCTGAATATTGACTGCAATCACGGCTAAAGTTGACCAAACAATTGCAAAAACTCCTGAAAACACCTCTGAGGAGTTGGCCTCAGGAGACATCAGCCCAAGTATAACAGCGAATACCAAAGTGAAAAGTAATGGACCCCATAGATCCCATGCCAGCTTCTTCAAATCTGAATCGTCCAATGGAGTGTTGGCAATGTCCTGCTCTAAATCTTGACCC
The DNA here is from genome assembly GCF_001661405.1 of Williopsis jadinii. Lineage (NCBI taxonomy): Eukaryota > Fungi > Ascomycota > Saccharomycetes > Phaffomycetales > Wickerhamomycetaceae > Williopsis > Williopsis jadinii. The sequence goes on from NW_017963654.1 coordinate 264,734, forward strand.
AGTTGATCAAAGTTGATACCAACGTTTATACCGGAATTACGGGCAGCTATGAGTAAATTGTGCTGCTGAATCTTTGCCAATTTAGAGAGAGAAGCAGGCCACATGACACTGAGGAGTCTTTGTCCAATGGCCTTGAAGTCCCTCTCCAACGTTTTCCAAACAGGTTCGTCCAATGTGTCACCTCCGGTAAATGCGTGCTCTCTAACCTGTTCATTCTTTAACAAGGGATTGAACGATTGAGAAAGGTCAATATTTGGACTGACAAAATTACTAAAGTTGAAGAAAGAGGAGCTTCCACCTTGCCCCTGGGACTGTTGCTGAGCCTGTGTGGATGATGCCTTCTGTTGTGGCTGTACAGGAGTCTCAACATCCGGTTCTATCGTATCTGGCTCAAGCTCAAAATCATCAGCTTCATCCGGATTCACAGCGACTGGTTTCCACTTCTTGGACATTTTATACGACCACCACTGTGTTAGTGACTGTTTCAATGATACAAAACGACACCTGGAACCAAAAAAAAAAGTTCTGAAGTAAAAGTTGGGCTTTTGTTGTCAGAAGGAAGGCAACGTTTTTTCCTCACAGTGGGTGTTTCCCACTAAGAGATTGTTCACACGATGTTAATCATCATTTAATAACAAAAGCACCGGGGGTTCGAACCCACGCACTTTCCCAGAAATAGCCACCTGGCCACAAAGAGGAAAATCTCTCTAAAAATGGGCCTTGATCCGTGAAATGCTTGAACAGTAGCACGGCGCTCGTAACCATTGGCATTTTCAGCTAGTGCTAGTCTGTGATAGTGGATTTACGCTCTATGTATATAATCTCTTGCTTGCAGCATCATGCCCATTGTACTGAAATATAGATTGGTTATATGAACCAATTGTTATGAATGAGCTCAGGCAAAGGCAAAATGTAAGAGAAGGTTATGGAGGTCACCCTAATCCGCTGTTGCTTTCTATATTGTGTGACATTGTTAAGCATGCGTTTCAATTGGTTGAAGCGAAAATAGCTTATTCTTGCTATAAGACCAGGATGCCTGATAGCCAAAGCCTGTTACATGTCATGGTTGTAACCCATGGTAAATGTTTCTCTCGAGTTTCGGACGCTACAGATAATATGATTGAGGTATTGCTATAAGGACGAACACTCTATTCATGTCTTTCACTTCAATTCCCCCTTCAGCTTGACGCAAAGGTCGTTTGATGGTTTGACATACTCCACCACATCATCGATCCAAGATTGCACACACGCATAGTATAATTTGTATATTAGGGTAGAATATATTCGTTTCGTAAGTCATGAATTCAACAAGTTTTGATTTTACCTCTCCAAAGGTGTGTTTAAGGGCTTTCATCATTCTGCTCATCAGCACTCTGTCCATCCGCATTCATCTGGTTGTGCGTCTTGATATGTTGAGCAAGATTGTCAGATCTGGAGAACTTTTTACCACAGAGCGTGCAATCAAATGGCTTTTCATTCGTGTGTAAGCTCCTCACGTGTCTCTTTAGATGTTCCTGACGCTTGAACCGTCTCATACAGTACGAACATACAAATTGTTTGGCAGGATCGTACTCTAGAGTTGGCTTACGCCCACGACGTGGTGGCTCATTTTGCAATTGGATGGGTATACTGAGGTTTGTTTCACTCTCTCTAAAGGATTTGGCATCGGTAGCAGTATCCTCAGGCAGAGTAGGGAGTTGTCCAACTCCCTTAGTATCTTGGGGACCTTGTCCTTTGGAGAATGGACCACGGAAGATATGGGAACGTTTCTTCGAAGTTTTGACATCAGAAAATAGAGCTGCGTAATCTGGAGAGTGCTTCTTCTGATCACCTTCTTCGTTGGTATCTTGTTTGAGCTCTCTGTTGGAATCTTCATCCATGTCCACATCATCAACCTCCATAGGTAGAGAGGAATCGCTGGAAATCCGTCCAACAGCAGGAGAGGTTTCACTTTGCGACACAGTATTGGTTTTGTTATTATTGAAATTATAGGTGGATGAGTTCATACTGGCTAATGATATCACCCGACTCAACTCCTCGTCAAACTCAAAGCTGATCTTCTCCTCCTCTGTCGTCTCTGGGATCGGTTGTGTAGAACTCTTTGAGTTAAATGTTAGTCTTGCGGATGCAATGGCATTAACAAGGGACTGTGTCCGACTCTTCTTCCCATTGCATGTACAACCTTTTGCATGGAGATTGTTCTCTTGGTCACAGAACGCTCTATTCTTCTGCTTCTTAGGCTGTTGTTGCTGTTCCTCATCCTTCACTTTAGTTAAGTCCTCCTCGCTGTTCTCCAACGTGGGTAACGTCGAAACCATTAGTTCCGCGTCCTTATGTGTTGATAGTGGGTTTATGCCTCTCAAGTTGAACCTGTTTGGATTATTCGATTTGAATATTGACGACAACGAATTTGATATTGACGTTCTGAACCGTGAAGGAGTCGAGTTCAAAGGACTCGAATTCTCATCCTCGAACTGGGACATCGAATCAAATACTTCGCTAGAAGTTCTGTACTCATAAGAAGTTCTCGCAGACGGAAGAGTAGTGGAGTCGTTGAATATAGCACTCATGCTATCAGTGGTGAAATTCCAGTTCAGCTCATCCAGGAACTTATCATTGTAGAAATCATGGAGTGCACTCTGTGAGGGGCTATCATGAGGACCAACCGCATCAGCAGCGGTATCCCTGTACACGGCTGCACCGCTATCCGGCTGTTCAGAGGTATATTGAAACGTCGGTATACTTCCCAGCTGTTGCTGTTGTTGATCCTGTGCTGCTGTTGAATACGGTGTCACCTGTGGTGGCTGCTGTAGCTGTGCCTGTGTCAGTTCTGCGAGAGACTGCTGTTGCTGCTGCGACAACCCATTGTCCACGCCATCCATTATACCCATACTGTCCAACAGCGAGCTGGAATCCACAACGCCTAAATTCTGATCTTGCACAAGCTCTCCACCGCTATTAGAGAGCCCCAGTAGCTTATCGTAGTAGAACTGAGCATCAAGTACCGCGTTGAGATCTGGCATCTCCGCCGTTTGCTCTCCCCGTGTCTCCTTTCTCAAGTCACCGCCCTCCATCGACTGAAGTATGAGATTGTTGTTATCCACCGGGCCTCCATGCGACATCTTATTCACACTCACTTGCTCTTGGACAAATCACTCAGCCAGAGAGTATACAAAACACCCAGAGAATATGACGATAAGGTGTACACCTAAGCTGCCTTCTGTCTCAAGGCTTTGCACAATATATACACCGTTGTATATAGATATTCCGCCAATGGTTTACCCAGAGCGTTGAATAGCCAAAGGGAAAGCTGCCACTGTTTTTGTGCTTTTTCCGGGCGTTGCGTAGCCTGTTTTTTCTTCCCGTCAAGGATTTCGTCACGGAATTTGCTCAAACCAGGCTGAACCAGCTGTGTGCGTGCCCCTCCGCCCCTCTTTAGCGAGCCTACCGTGCCCACCAAGTCGCTGCTAAAAGCAGCCCGGTAAGGAAAAAAAAACACGGTCTGCGGAACCAACGGGCCCTCTGGCTCGTCAGAGCTTCTCTTGACGCAATTTATGCCCTTGGTGCTATACTGCTTGACGGCAGAACCACGGTTATTTCTGAGCTGGAGGTTTATCTTTGCCTTAATGGATCTTTACAGTTGAGATGAGTGCCATGTCGTAATTTGTGTGCTTGTACTGGCAAAGTACTCAATTGTGAAGTGATGGTATACGCCGGTTTACAGTGGGCAGTGCTTTGCTCGGAGATGGGAAGCCGTGCCTTCCTGGCGGGTTGGCTGTTACGTGCAATCTGAGCTAACCGCATGGGAAAAAGGTGTCAAACTTGCACCTGTTGCAAGGCCTTCTCAGAGAGAGAGAGCGTGAGAAGCACAGTGTGCTATGCAGAGCTGACTAATGTAACGGTGATATTGATCATGGTATGTTTGCTACTCCGATTCCAGCAGTGCCGCAGGCGTATCAGAAGGTGCTGCTACGCTTTTAGTCTCAACATGGGCAAAAAGTACATAGTATCCATTATACAACAAAAGACAAACTAACAAGAGTAGAACTAAATCGGGAAATTGAGCAAGCTATCTGGGCATTGCACCGTCTCAGGCATCAACTTGCTCCTCGACAATCTCAACTCTGTAAGAATACAAACTAGAGTCATCGTCATCTGCGTCCCCGTTCGAAGGGACGAGGATTGCAGGGGCTGTGGACTTCTCCTGAGCAGGAGAAGAGGCAGCGGAAGCACCTGGCGAGGAACTAAAGAATTGCTTCAAGAAGGCCTTCTTTTCAGTGGCTTCAGCAGAAGAAGCAGGCACTGGCTTTCTCTGAGCAGAAGTAGATAGAGAACTTGGGTGAGAGTGATGCTTCTTATCACCAGCGAGTGCGCCAGAAGCCACGGCAGCAGTGGATGCTACTGCAGCGGTCAAACCGGCAGCCCCCACAGTGCCAGTCACTTTAGGATCCAACGTGGAAAATGTGGAAGTAGAAGTGACTGTAGCTTCCTTGGTTCCCTCCGCATCATTGCTTGATCCACTGCCAACTCCAGGGGCAACGACAAACTTCTGCTCTGGTGGGATTTGCACTGGACTTGATTCCTCGTAGAGTGGCTTTGCTGGGCTGTCCTCTGAAGGCTGCTCGCCTATAGCGTTTCCAGCAACAGAAAACTTTTGGTCTGCTGGAATCTCTACTGGCGCTGGTTCGACATAACCATTGGTTGTTGTTGTTTCATCTGTGGATTTGGCAACAGCTGCACCTGTAGCACCACCAACAGCCGCAATAATAGCACCAACAGTACCTACCTTCGCACTTTGATCATCTGTACTACCTTCAGCTGGAGAGAGCTTGTTCGTCACTTCTGCAGCAACACCCTCAGTTGCAGATGGAGCAGTTGCAGGCGGAGTTGGTAAAGTAGTCAAAGCATCGGCAGCCACTTGGGTATCTGTTTTAACGTTCTCGACAGGGACGTCACCAGTAAAGACTGCGAGTACCTCTTTCTCATTCTTTGCCTCTTCTGCAGTAATTGGTTCAAGAGTGATGTTAGGATCATCAGCAACAATAGCGATAACAGGGTTACCTTCATCAATGACCTTAACCTTGAATTCTGTAGCTTCATCGATCATTGGCTCATGTACGCCATTCTTGACAGCTTGAGCCTCGGAATCAGCATCAACATCGCCAGTGGTCGACTTGGTGGTGTTCTCAGGAGCCTCCAGTGTAGGTGTGTCAGCCTGAGCAGTGGATGCTCCTAGAGGCACCTCTGCGTTTGTTTCAACTACTGGTGGAACAGCAATGATCGCTGGAGCAACAACCTTTGGTTGGGGTTCATCCTGTGCATCTGCGAATGCTTCAATCAGATCACTCTCGATGGTTTCAACACTAGAAATGTCACCGTTTAAGGCACCAACAGGGACCTCGCTATCTGCAGACTTCTCCACTGGGACAGCAGCTTCGGATTCAGTGACGGTCGACTCTACTAGAGTTCCTGGAATTATGTCAATCACAGGCACATGCTCCTTATAATCCTCACTTCCTGTGTTTTCTTGCTCAGTAGTAGATTGCTGGAGTTCATCACCGGTGGGTGTAACAGCTGATTCAGTAGTCTTCGTGACAGCAACAATAGCAGGCTCTGTGGCAGCAACAGAAGCAGATTCAGGTAAAGAATCAGAGGCAGTCACAGTCACAGGTTCAGAAACAGACTGCACTGCTGGTTCCGTGACTAGTGGTTCAGCCTCGGACTCTTCCTTTGGTTCGGTGACGATGCCTGCGTCTTTTGCATCAACAATTTCGGCAGCCTTAGCCAGTGGTTCCGTTTCAGACAGCACTACTGGTTCAGAAGGAGTCTTGCTGGTAGCTTGGGGAACTTCACCTGATGATTGTGGAACTTCTGCAGACTTAGACACTGGAATAGTACTTGCTGCTTTCGTAGCAGCACTTCCCGTGACATCAGCTGCCTTGGAAGCACCCGTAGCCGTGACAGCAGCAGCAGTACCAGCAACTGCAATAGTACCACCAACAACTCCTGCTGCAACTGCGCCTCCATGATGATGCTTAGACTCCTTATTCTCACGAGACTTGGATTTGAATATGGAGAAAAGACCAGATTTCTTCTTCTTTTGCTCTGAAGACTTCGTTGGCGTCAGCTTAGTAGATGAATCTGTCGATTTAGAAACAGCAGAAGGAGCAGAAGATACAGTCTTTGAAGTGCCTTCAGAAATCGCAGTGTTGGCTCCAGTACCAGTAACGCTAGTTGCAGCGACAGCTGCAGCTGTTGTAGTAGCAGCTGTGGCCACAACAACAGGAGCGAAAGCTTTGGCTTGAGTAGCGGATTCTGTTGGAGCAGCCGACTTCGATACAGGTGCCACATTGGCTTCCGACGTTGACACTGGAGCAGCAGCTTTAGAAACTGGAGCCTCTGTTTCAACAGCATTTGGCACAGAAGAATGTTCGTTAGAAGATACTGTCGCTGCTGCGGCTGCTGAGGCTGCCGAGGCTGCTTTAGCATCCTCTTCATCCTTAGCCTTCTTCTCTGCAGCTTCTCTAGCTTGTCTCTCCTCCTCAGCCTTGGCTGCTGCAACTCTAGCTTCCTCATCAGCTTTTTCCTTTGCAATTCTCTCCTCCTCTTCCTGCTTCTCTCTGGCAATTCTTGCTTCTTCATCAGCTTTTTCCTTTGCAATTCTCTCCTCCTCTTCTTGTTTCTCTCTGGCAATTCTTTCCTGTTCCTCCTTCTCCTTTGCGATTCTCTCCTGCTCTGCCTTTTCTTGGGCAATTCTCTCCTCCTCTTCTTTTCTCAGACGTTCCTCCTCTTCTTTTCTCAGACGTTCCTCTTCTTCTTTTCTCAGACGTTCCTCTTCCTCCTTTCTGAGACGTTCCTCTTCCTCCTTTCTGAGACGTTCCTCCTCTTCTTTTCTCAACCGTTCTTGTTCCTCCTCATAAAGCTGTCTCTTCTCCTTCGCTTCTTTCAATCTGCTAGCACGATCACCAGCCCCGGCTCTCAGAGTTACAAGCTGAGTTTTCAAATCTTCCAAATTGGCTTCAGATGCTTCCAGTTCCTTCTCAGACTCCTTGATCTCTGTGTCCACTGCCGTATTCTTTTCCTTAGATGCAGCAATATCAGCTTCATTCTTAGAGATTTCTTCCTTCAATTGGGCAACTTTACTATCAAGTTCTTCTTTAATAGCAGCATGTTCACCGTTAATGTCGTTTTGCTTTGCCAATTCACGGTCATTCTGAGTAACTTGTAACTGCAACAGCTCCAACTGCAACTCATATTCAGATCTCTTTGCCTGTAGCACTCTTGCTGCAATCTCAGCTCTCTTTTGGGAAATGACGCTGTCGTGAATCTCCTGCAAATGTTGCTTCTCTTTCGTTTCAGCGTCGAGCACAGTGGCTTCCTTATCCTTTACTAACTTCTCATCAGCCTCAGTGTTGAGCTTTTCATGTTCTTCAACTTTAGTTTCGATTTCACCATGTGTCTTCTTGTCAAATGCAGCTATTTGTCTGTCGTAATCAGCAATGGACTTCTCGAGCTCTGCAATTCTGCGATCATGTTCAACGTCAAACTTGTTTCTGTCAAGATCCAATTTTCTCTTGAACTTGGCAAATCTTGTGGAAATCTTGTTGTGATCTTTCAATGCATCCAGCTCTTTTCTCTTTTGACGCTTCTGCTCTCTGAGATCGTGCTGCTGAACTGCCTTCTTATCAATTGTCTGAAGGTCACCGGCCAGTCTAGCCCTGGCGATATCCAGGATTTTACTCTCGGGCATCTTCAAGCCACCACCAAGATCAATGATTGGCTGGACAACAATCTTCTTCTTTGGAGCTTCTGTAGTTGTAGCAGGTCCGTCGAACTGAGATTCAACAGTCTTCTGAACAGGCGTTCCACTGGCAGCCTCATCCTTCCCAGTAGTGACACTTTCAGACATAACACTAATCGAAGGAGCTTCAACTTTTGAAGCACCAACTTTTGAAGCTCTAGCTGGTGAAGAAGAGCTCTGAGCAACAGAAGAGCCTGGTGCCCTACTGCTTCTGAACGGAGAAACCCACTCTTTTTCGTCTCTCACAGTGTTGACCGCGCTTCTGAACCCAGCTGCTGTCACAACCTTCTCAGGGGATATCGCTGACATGACTGCTTCCTTGAACTGATGCTTTTATTTGGCTATCTTCCTCAATTGATACCAGTATTATTTGTAAGGAGTAAAAGTTCCAAAATGTAAAATTTCAGGTGGAAGCTGCTGCTGTGTTTTTTCGGTTTCAGAGGGGGGTTTTCCCCTGGAAGCCTCCCTCTTCGTTGCTTTCCCTTGAAACTTTGCCTGTTTGCTGGTGGGGAGATAAAGTGGCGCCAATCCTAGCAGCCAGGTTCCGAATTGGGACAGACTTCTACGTCATAAAGACCGAATTTGGCGAAAACACTTGACCAATGTGGAAATACGCGAGTTGTGGTAGCGTCCGAAGTGGGAAATAAGTAAACACGTTGGTTCCCTCTTGCGTATGCACAGAATTATTTGTCTTCTAATCGGGCAGAATTATTACACCGATCGTTGTCTATGTGAAGTTGTTCTTCACTACGTAGTTTGTCTGTTTTGCTTAAAGTTGATTATTATGAATTGACAAGATTAAATACTTTACTATGGTCCTTGTTGGCGATTGCCCGGGGCTTTCTAATTGTCTAATTCTTTTTTAGTAGTTTTAGAGAAGTTGCGCTAGGGCCACAAGAAGGAAGGCATTGACTCCGCCAGTGGTGATGAGTTTTGGTGCTTCGTTAGCAGTCGAGTAGCTTTCAATAGACGTGGTGGAGGTGACTGCAGATGACTGGATGAACCTGTTTCCTTCTGAGGTGGTGGTAACCTCCGTTGTGGTATCCTCCGTTGTGGTGATGGCCTCCTCTGAGGTGGATGATAGTGTTGTTAGTTCTGACGATGAAGTGCTTGATTCTCTTGTGGAGGATGCTCTGGAAGATTCTGAAGCAGATGCTGATGATTCGATAGATGACTCTGACGATTGCGATGAAGAATCCCAGGGGAAAGAAGCAGACTCTGACGATGAATGCGATGAGGACTTGGACGATGAATGAGAGGAGGACTGTGAAGACGAATGAGAAGACAATTGTGACGACGAATGAGAGGAGGACTGTGAAGACGAATGAGAAGACGAATGAGAAGACGACTGTGAAGACGAATGTGAAGACGACTGTGATGACGAATGTGAAGAAGACGATGACTCTGAAGAAGACGATGACTCTGAAGAAGACGATGACTCTGACGACTCCGAAGAGTTGGATGATTCAGAAGATGAAACATCCTCAGATTCCCCTTGACATCCGGAGTTGTCATCGAGACCAGAGTTATCAAATGAACAGATAGCAGTATCAGCATTCGTTATCTTCACTGTGTCTTGGTTGTACTCACTGTTACTGGTGTAGACGTAAGCGTTGGATCCATCAATCTCAGTACCACTTGGCACATCTCCACATTGAATGTATGCATCCTTAACAGTAACATAGTAATATCCTTTTTCTTGAATATCCTCAGAGTCCCAATCAACAGAACCACCAGCCCATTCTTTTGTACCCTCACCAGCACTCTCAAGAACCGGCCAAAGAGATAATTGAACTCTGGAAGGTGTTTGTGGGAAGTCATATTCATCAGTTGCAGAATTGTATGTATCAACTTTATTCAATGTTCTAACAACCTTACCATCAAGAGACCATGAAACATAGTCCTCTGTCCATTCAACCTCGTACTTATGGAAGTTTTCGAATGTATTAGACAAGCTAAATGCTTCCATGTTCTTCCAATTCTCAACACCTTGATGGAAATAATTCGTTTCAGCTTGCTCCAAATTGTAGTTAACAAACTCCCAGTCAATTTCATCTTGAGTGTTGGAAAATGAAATCATTGCAGAGACAACACCAGCACCACGGGAAGTCTTAAAAGTGGCACCGAATTTACCATACCATAGGAATCTCGAAGATGACACGACTGTACCCGTTGAATCCTTTGGCATCTCTATGAGTAACCCATCATCGCTATTCTCGACGTACCCAGTGTAGTACCAGTCTGTATCGTTTGGATTTCCCATATACTCTTCAACGTTCGGGAAACTCTGGGAACCAAAAGTTGTTTCAACATCTTTACATATTGGCATTGCCATACATGCTTCTGGCTTGAATGAATACTTTGGATTGCATCCACCCAAACAATTAGCACCAGTGCCACATGTACCAAACTGACCACAACAGGGCGCGCTCTCTGGACACTGTGATGAAGACGAGCATGAAATCGTTGCCTGAACACTCGAAACGAGTCCCAGTATGGAGAGAACTGCAATTGGTAACATGATTCAAATACTCAGTATATACCACAAACTTGGAAAAAGAAGAAAACTTATGAGCAGGGAAGAGAAGAGCATGGGGAGGGAACCGAAGGAGCAGGTTACAATTTATATGAACAGAAACGAATTGTTTCTCGTCGATGCGTTAATTAGAACTGTGCAGATCCTGCAAGCATGGCCCTTTAAAGCGTGAATTACGCGCATCAGGGTGCCCTGTCCCAGCTTTACGAAGCGCCTCACAGTAAGTCAATTTTAACACTCCCAGTGCTCAGATCTAGATCCAGGATGACATGTAGGCTCTAAGAACGATACACCTATAATAGAGCAGTCAGTGGCTTGTCTCCATGTCGTTCAATAAGTAATCCTTCTCTTTCAACTCCAGCCAATTGTTGCTCATGTTTCCATTTATAGACCTCAATAAAGTTGGTTGAAGGCACTTCGACCACGCGTCATGGCGCATGGGGCAGACGTATATGGTATTTTTATTATCGTTTTGGGAAATTACTGTAGGATAAGTTTTCCTTTGCCCCAACCGGCATACGCGTGAACTCGACGTTGAAAGAGTACGAAGGGCACATGCCATGTGACGTCTGCTTGTATGTAGTTAATCAACGCCGAGTTGGTAGGTAATTGAGACGCTAAAAGATTGTTGTACATTAAGTGAAGATAGAGGATTATACTGGGGAAACGAAACCGGCAAAAAACAGAGCCTGGTGATTGGCTTGTCTCTGGCAGTTGTATCATAACATACTAAATATAGATTTTCTTCTTTGAAAGTTCTTGTATTCTGTTTATTTTACAAGACAATGTACATAACACTGCTTTGCTATTTGTCTTGTGACTCTTGGTGGTGCCGAGGTAAAGTCTGGTAGTTCCGTTTGTTGATAGTATCCAGTGTCATCTCATAGTAGTCGAAGATTAATATGTGTGGCATCCCCGTGCTAAAGATCTTTCTGTTGCGGAGAAGATATACATATTCCCATGCTAGTCATTGCTGGAAAAGCCCCTTGTGGGTGACCTCACACTGGCTATCTGTTCCCTTGGCTCATAATACGTATTCCACAGTAACTACCACAGTCGCGTTTACATAATCACCATAAGATCCCCTTCATAGTATTTATCATAAATACTAATAGTAAGTAGGGATTGTAACTACGCTGTGTGTCTACCCCTCCTGTCATAAAACTCGCACATGATTTATAAATGGTAGCAGATATTGTTTTTCCAATTATAGCAAATATACCCTTAACTGAGTAGACTGAACTATGGACTATACTCTCATGAAGCCCGCCGCCAGTGAATACTCACTCGTAGTGCATCATATCAAGTTTCATAAGTACAAATTGATATTGATATAATGTCCATATGCTGTCCTATCCCAAGTCTTCTGCTATTCCAGTAGCAAAATTGTTTGATATTTTTTTTCTCTCCTTTTTCACCTTCAGTCATAAGCAATTAATTCTTTCGTATCTTTGACGTCATCTTCATGGACGTCATATTTATATTCATTAGTGTCCCAAAATGAACCTGTTTGCAGGTCTTCAGCGAGTGACTGAAGACTCCTGACATGTCCATTTCAATTTTAGCAATATTGTATTCAACCACTTCCTCTTTCTGCTATTGGAGAAGCAAAGCATGCCCTTATTCCGCATTTGCTATCTCGATTGCAAACCCAATGATAATTAGCTCGTTATCACTTCCCAAGCTCCATTGGGGCTTTGCCTTTGTTCTCTTCTTCTTCAGATTCCTTTTAGCTCTAACCGGTCCTGAAGCAGTATGTCTATAAAGGAAATCCTCCGAGAAAAGCCTTATCAACTGTGAAGCAACTTCCTCCGGGTCCAATGAAGCCGTGAGAGCCTTCAAAAGTGTCAAGTTAACGTTCACTGTCTTTTGAACGCTAGACTTGCCGGTTTTATTCAGTTCAAACTGAATGCAAACATCGAACCGATTTTCCGGGTAGTCATGTATCAAAGGACTTGTGTCTCGACGTCTGTCGTGCATTTTGAGATCAACCACAAGGAAATCCAAGACTAGCCATTCTATAAGATCATTTTCAGACACTTTCACTTCATTAATAGGTCTGGAAGTATCAACATGGAATCGGTCGGTATTGATGGCAATGTATTTCGAAATAAACTTGGAGTCAATAATCTTGGAGCCAAAGAACAGTGCCTTGTGTGGAGAAAATCTCTCCTTCTTTTCCACTCTGTACTTCTTAGCATTTGGTTTTATAGTCCGTGGAGATGTAGGTGTACTCAGAGGCTGATGTTCACATCTCACTGAAGCCGGTGGAGTGGGATGTTCAGAAAAGCCTTCCTTGTTTAAGAACAGAGGACCGTCGAGTCCGGCACCGTTTGTTGTGTCAGTATTAGACCATTGACGGCTTTTATGGGCTGATGGTGGAACAAGACCCATCGATGGCTTCGGTAGAGGGACAGTCGTCATATCCTTGTTAACTAAGCATTTCGGAGGAGAAATGGCTTCAAGCTCTCCAAACTCTTGAGCGGAGGGTAGTCTGCACAGTCCACGCTCCCTCACCTCCTCAGTAGGCATCAACATCGATTCACGGTACGAAGGCACTAGTGGCACGCTATCATTTGCTCTCTGTTCATCGACTAAAGGCCCAAAGTTTTGGGCGGGCAATGATATCTGTTTCTGCCGCTGTGGCAAATGCTGATACAACAGCTGCTCCGGCACGACTTGACTTGGGTACTGTCGGCTTGGTTCAACACCAGGAGGAGCAACTAACTGCGCCGGATAAATGTACACCACTTGTGTAGGCACTGTGATACCGGTATACCATGGTTGCTTCGTGGTTGTTTGTTGTATTACACTCGCTCCGTACTCAGGGTGTATACTGACAGACTGAGCGCCCTGTGGGACGTGAAAGGGGGCCTGATAAATAAAGTACGACATTTAACACCAAAAGAAAAATCGCACAGCGAGTTTCGATGCTTCGCAAAAGATACACTCAACTCAATCTCTTCCACTCAGTCCCTATTTATACTCTCCTTGATGTCTTTATCTAATCGGATGGCTCAGAAAAATCCAACTCTTTCATCGTAAATTTTGTTAAGTTGGTGCCCCATATCGGTTTAAGATTTCTCTTCCGACACGCAAAACAGCAGGCTGACAGCCTCGTTCAGAAGTTACAATGCAGCCCACGCCTAAAAAAAGGTGGATCAAAACATGACCTCCGGAAGATGGTCAGCATCTCGGAGGGCGTCGTCGGTCGATGAGTGTGTGGAAAAGATGAAAGGGAACGATTGGATCAGGCCTTTTTTGTCAAAGAGATCTTCATTGGAGCGTTGTGGAAGAACTTCAAGAACCAATGATATCCAATTCTGCTGTCTGAGCTGAAGAGCGTCGCTGGCTCCTCAAACAAGAATGTTTGGGATTAGCCAATCCGGACTATACATGCTTTTGCATCCCTCGTGGGTATATACATTTAGCGTGGACCAAACAATGTTCACTGCCCAATATACAAGTATGTCAACGCTATGTGTGACATGAGACATACGTACATGTATAAGTTGACGATCACATATGCTCATTCGAAGTATAATTTGAAGTGAAGTTTGGGCGGAGCTTGAACCTCGATATTTACCGTTGTGCCGTCACCTCTTGTGCTGTAAGGAAAGTAACTAGCCAGTGGAGGGTGGTCAGTTGTTAAAACGAATATGATTGTGATTAATGTTACCTGGCTCTCGCCATCACCCCACCAATATGTGTATGTGACTTTTACACGAAGATTGTGGCCAAGTTGTTCTTCTTCGGTCCTGAGGATTAAAATCACGTTCACCACATCATGAGAGGAACCAATAGAGTTTGGGGTATATGATACACACGGTTAAGGGCTTTATCTATTACAAGTTTGTTGTACGGCGCCTATTAGATGGAAATTGATAGTATAACATCTCTTGAAAACCCCCCTTTAGGACCCTGGTTTTGATACTAGTGATACTTTACAAGTTCACTGAGCTCATACTCAACCGATATAGCTTGTTCTAGAGTATGTATCAAGGCAACGATCTGGCCATGTTTGCTGTATAACTGACATGCGAGGAGTTCGCAACACAACAAATGAACAGCATGATCCAATAACTCTTTGCTGGATCAAATATCGATATAGCGTCCAAGGGAGTTTTGTAAGGCTTGAATGAACATGAGGCTTAATCAGTCATGCAACAAGTTGGAACTTAAAAGCACTCGTTATGAACTATATGCATACACGTATCATCTTATGTTTCAAGCGACTGAGGTAGCACAGAATGTAAAAGTCACTGACTGAAGGAGTTCCCATCAAAAGGTTCAGAATCCGATGCATTTGACGTTTTCTACAAATTTAGAAACGGGATGGATTTGAGGTTTTTCGAGGTTACAACCTTTCATAAGCCGTCAAAGACCATAATACATGGTGCATTTCAATAACATATCACACGTGACTCACATGATCTACAGGAAGACTATACTAAATTTTGTTGTAAAAGCCTTCAAAACCATTAAACTGCATATAGCTGGTCAAATGTTGAGATATAAGGAACAAACATTCAAGATCATTTCACAGACACGACTTTCGAATGGATTGGTACCATATTGATAGGATATTTAATAATGTTCAAAGTAAGAAGTATACTTCATTACAGGTTTGATATGAGTTTTATTGACTGATGAGTTATTACCCTGTCCTGCTTGTGGGCTCTAAAGCCTCGACCTGCATTACATCGTCAAAGTCGTGAGTTTTCAAATATAAACTTTGATCTCAACACGATACCAAAATGCACACTTTGCAGTCAATGAAGCGTGGCACTGTTAAAAATACCGGACGCACAGATGATCCCTCAGCTTTCCATATGTAATATTTACTTCATATTGCATATGTAGTAAGTTGTAACATATGTGGTACATTGTAACATATACGTTGTAAAGGAGACCACTGGTTCGAATTTCCTTCTTTGGGCTGTTGAAGTTTGCTTCTGTGCAGTATCTGCATGGATCAGGAAACAATCACACATATTAGATACCAAAGAAATACTCCACGTCACGCTAGAATATTTTGAGAGCAGTTCACGTATATTCTGTTCTCCAGTCAAATGAGTACGTACCGTCCTTTTCCTGTGTTGGAATATCTTGCAACTTTCTGCAAAGGACATGCCTTCTGTTCATTAAATGTATAAGCGACATAAAATCTCTAACATTAGGTTATAGCTGTAAGGCAGCGGCACGCGAGGTGGTACTATACATTACTATTTTTGAGAGTTTTGCTCAAGGTCAGGTCATATCCATGTCTGTCCCAATAGTTAGCCATAACTGTCTCATCGGGACCAATTGAACTAATACACAGTCATTCAATAAGAAGGGTATGCCAGGCCAATGAATCTCATGAATTGTTGAATAGAATTCTCAGTTGTTTATATCACATTAACAATATTTCCGCGTTGTTTTGGACAACCGTTTGCAGGAACGTGTATACGTGTAGTAAATATGGTGACAACTGTGAAGTCATGTTAATCTAGCGAGGCGTAGAAACCAATGGTATAAGGTACAGCACAGAGCTATTGGGGAAGTTCAGCCTGTACATCCGCCATCCAACTTATTGTATAATTGCAATCGAATTCATCTTAGTAATCATGCACGTTGTAAATTCGTTGAAGTCGATATTGAAATTGGTTAGAGGTTTGGCTTGACGTAATCAGTACCGATGGGTTAATAACAGTGTCAACAAAGGTCTATACGACTTCTAAGTAGTCCAAAGCACTGTTGAGTTCTAGTTAAACCATGTTATCTCTGGTATATAATATGGTTTTCCTTGTTATATTCTTCATAACTGTCGTCGAGCAATTAAGCCTGGTTTCCTACTGTCGATTATATGCAAACATTCCTATAAGTTGCTATGTATCACTAAGATCCAATGTATCCTTTAGCATGCCCATGCGTGTGCCTTTTAAGTAAAAGAAGCAAGTAGATATCGATGTCCTGGTGATCAATATGTTGTGTGACGTTTTAAGATTCGTATCGCTTTAGTCTCTGCTAAGCGGTGCCACATATTATAGTCGGGTTTCAACATTCACCAGAAGTTACGTTTCACTTCCCCGTCCATTTTTAACCTTCTTTTTAGATAAATGGATCAGCAGCCGGATCGATCGCCTATCGCTTGTTGCATTGCCTTGCATTCTTCGTTTATTCTAGATGTCTTATAAATTCTTCCAGTGTAGTCTCAATGCGGTATTTGGAAGTTACAAAGTATTTGTTGTCCATGCATCATAAGCATGCTTAAACCTATAAACGAAAAAAAAAGGCAATTGATATGCATTATACAGACCTTAGACTATTTGTGCATTCATACATGCAATTAACATGATTCCATAACTTGTGCACAATGCGTAGCCAGAGGATTTCCAGAGGCGGTGAATATATTTATACCAAAATCAAAGCATCGTGTCATTCAAAGGTTTGCGAATTATACTTTGAATTAGGTCTGGTGAGCCATACAATTGTGTTGTGGACTTAACAAGATAACCCTTGTAAAGGTAGTTTTGTTGTAAAATCCAGTCCACAATATCCAGAATACATGAACGCGGTGACCAATCGGGACATTAAAGCATGAACTGGTCAGCACATATTTTATTGACCATCGTGTCACATATTGAGTTTGACTTTTCCTACAAGGGAATGGCTGTGCGATATGTAACATTTTCAGTTTTTCTCAG